>NW_015390302.1:19555-45206 GCF_001527695.2 Protobothrops mucrosquamatus | reverse complement strand
AGATACAGAAGAAGACTTCTACCAACTGAATCAAAAGCAATTGTGCAACTAGTCCCCCTACTTCATCTGAATAGTTTTTCTCTTGTAAGCAAAAAGATGGAATGAGTCTGTTAAGATGATAAATGGAAGATGGTAAAAATATCTTAGTTCCCCCCCTTCCCTGAGAATGAGGCCTCATGATTATATAATAAAAGCATCTGGAAACATTTCAAGCAACATTTCTGATGCAGAAATGTTAAATGTAAGAGCTTGGACAATAAGGAGAATGCAGAGGATCTTGTATAATAAACAAATTAAAGAAACTATTAAGGTTTTGTAGACTTCCTAGTAAATAAAATCAAATGAGCTCAACAAACCTTATGTAACTGCTCCTTTGTCTTAGCTTTTAAAAAATAGAACATTTTTTAAAAATGAAGAAATAAGAAATGAACAATTTTAACTAAAGAAATTGTTGTTTCATTTGTTGTGTGCTGTATATTTGTTTTAAAGATTGCTAGCCAAGATAGCATCTCAGGATGCAGACATCCATTCGATGCACCATTACCCATTTTAAAAACAGAAAGTCTATTATAACTCTGAGGATTATATATGGTTTGTGAATTTATGGACAATGTAACAGAGTGTGGCCTATTGCATATTCTTTAAACAAGTAAAATGCATTTTGGAGCAGGCTTATGCTAATAGAATAGGGAGTGATCTATATAGCATAATCCTGGAAAAGTGAAGAAATTACTGCTATGCACTAATTTTCATGGAAGCAGCAAATAAAATTTGTTTTACATAAACTTAAGAAATATACATGTAATAGTAGCATTGCAAGGTATTATAATGAGTCTGGCTTTAAAGTTTTTTTAAAAAATTCAATTAGTTCAGAACAGATTCACAATATAACTGAGATTGAAAATTTTTAACAACTTCCTCCTTTTCTTCCCACCCTACCTCTCCAACATCCTGCTTCACTCTATATTGCCTTTGCTGCTACATTGTTTTCCCCAATTTATTTTCATGCCCTATTTGAATTGCTGATTTAAATCTTCAAAGATAATTCTAAACTTTAGCAGTAGATATATATACAGTAATGATGCCCAGTCTTGGAGATTGCCTTTCCTAAAATTTCATCAGCGGCCATTTTCATGATCTTTTTACTATCAGATCTACACCAAAACTTTTCAATTAAGTTATGCTTCAATTTTTTTAATTTACATGCACACACACAAACACACACACACACACACTATGAGTGGTGCAAAGAGACATCGAAAGATATATGCTTGGCATTACAAGACAAGATAGAAAGACCTGCACATGGATTAAAGAACAAACGAAAATATATGGTATCATCAAGAGAGTAAAAGAATTGCAATGGCAATGGGCTGGTCACATAGCAAGAAGAATTGATGGCAGGTGGACCAAGGAAGTCATAGAATGGATTTCATTTGACAAAAAGCATCGCCGAAAGAGACCTAAAACAAGATGGATCGACCGCATCAGGAAGTATTGTGGGCCCAATTGGCAAAAGAAAGCTCCGAACCGTATGGGTTGGAAACATGCAGAGCTTCATCCTGCATTGGATAGACAATGGCTAAAATGATTATGTGTATGTGTATATATACAGTATATTGCATTTGACTGACTACCTAAGAACATTGTTATGTCATTGCTAAATAAATATCATATACGAATACTTCTTAACACAAAATACTAATTTACAACTCAAAAAATACAAGTAGAATAAAGTATTGATTTTTTTCAGAAAGGACCTTCAGGTTTACCATATTCTAAGAGAGGGAAAAGTGCTTGCAAAGGCTGACAAAAAAATAGAAACAGAAGAGCTTGCAAAGGTTGACAACTTGTCTTTGGATTCTCTGAAATAAAGGCATATTTTACAGAAAGAATGGAAAGTTCCATAGTTTCAGTTTACAAAGAACCCTAAACTACAAATCATTTAACTATGTATGTAGGAGCTGTGTTTCTTCTCCTTTTTACAGAGGGGGATTTCTTATTTTTGTTGGAATTTAATAGTTTTTTCCCAGTAATGCTTTTGTTCATATGTTACATTGGATACCTTTTTTCTGTAAATCTTATAACTACTCTAGAAAGCAACTTTTAATATATGATAGTGAATGCATAAAGGTATTATGTATATCATCTTTAGGTCCTTCAATTCAAAAAGGGGCTGTGACATTTCAATAACAAAATGTTTATGAGAAAGCTATGATTGAACTTCTGTACACAGATGTTTCTTTTTCAAGATTTAGCCCTTTAAAAAAAGTGTAAACAAAAATTTAAGACTGATTTCTTAAAAGTGTAAAATGTGTTACTCTGCATTAAGATGGAACTCAAATAGTTAAACATACATCAACCATTTATTTTCCATTAGTAGTTCTTTTGTTTGCGTTGGTTCCATTGATTCTTCAAGGTAACTATTATTTAAATTGCAAGAGAAGTATGGTGATGAAACTTATCAGATTTAGAGCCATTCAAAATTTGTGACTCTCATAGACTCTAAAAGGCAAAGGCAACAATAAGTCAAAGGATAACAGATACTGATTATAAAAGACATTATAATGGGGGTCACCTGTTTACATCTGCACTCTACCTGCAAGATAGCTTTCTAGTTTAATATTCTTAGTCACATCAAGGTTCTCATTCTGGATAATTTTAATGCTCTCCCTTTTTCCTTACTATCAATGTAATAGGTGGAAATTCCATTTTTAAGATTATTTGCCTGTGCAGGTTAGGTTTAGTTTAGATAGTAGAGCATTCTATAAAGATTTTATTGGCTGTCTTTTAGTTAGGATTCCAAGGAGGTCAGATTAATGTTACATATACCTTTTTAGCTGATCATTATCTAATAAGAATAACCAATATATTGTGTAGGCTGCTATGCTGTTTTCTGTACATGGTGAATGATACTTTCCTTTGAGTTAAAGATCCAAATCTAATTCATCTGGATTATACGAATTCCTTTTAAAATCTTATGCCTTGTTTCAGGGGTTCCCAATCCATGGGCTGTGGACCGGGACCAGTCTGCGGCATGCCAGAAACCAGGTTGTACACACAAGCGAAGCCCCATCCGCAGGATACAGGCAGCATACAAAACCACATCCCCTCTGGTCCATAGAAAAACTTCTGACCATGGAACCAATCCCTGGTACCCAAAAGATTGGAGGCTGCTATCTTATTTGATCCAGATTTATCTCTTTTTGTTTCAAAACTTGGCAAGGTTGGGAAATATAGAAGGGAAATGGGAAAGGAGGAAAATGAGCAAGAAAGCAAATGAGTAAAAACCAATTACTCTGTAAAAAGAGCTTCCAGGCCAATATTTTTTAGATCTTTAGTTCTTAAGAAAATACTAAGGTTCTTTAGTGGACAAGAGTTCCAACATTAGCCTAAATATATGCCTACCATTTGACCTGAACAAAACAGCAATGGCAAAAACCAGATTCTTATTGAAGGTATCCCGCAGAAGCAGTGGCGTAAATAAAAAACAAAACAAAACATGGGAGATGAGAGCAATTTGTTATGATAAACCGTTCCCCATCTCCAAAATGTCTGAACATTCTGTTTTTCACCTATTTCTAAATGCTAGATTTCACAATAGAGTTTCCAGGGACACACAGTAACAACAAATCTTTTCTACTTAAGAAGAGAAGATAAACTAGAAGGGAAAAAGAAAGTGGGGAGAGAAATATTTCATATATTTTATGCTTGTATCTTGTTCAGCCTTCTGGTGGAAGTGCAAAAGGTAAGAATAAAACAGATTATTAGACTCGCAAAAGTGCAGAAAGGTTTGGCCCCAGTCTTGACCAAGACTGGAAATCTGTTTATGCAGAATCTATAGTCCAAGTTAATACTGAAGAAATGCCTTCAATATGCTATTAGGGCAAGACTTTGGGCACAAATCCCAGGTGCCCTCTGAGTACTACAAGAGTACTCAGAGTACTACAAGAAATGAGCTCCCAAATGCTATAGGATATATCTTCTTACACTTGAAGTATGTAAAACAATAAATATCTAAAAAGGGTCTACTATCTAAAATTGTGTACAGGTAGTTCTTGACTTACAACAGTTCATTTAGTGACTGTTCGAAGTTGCAACAGAACTGAAAAAAGTGACTTTTGACCATTTTTCACACTTAAGACCATTGCAATATCCCCATGGCCATGGGATCAAAAATCAAATGCTTGGCAACTGACTCATACTTATCATGGCTGCAGTGACCTGGGATCATGTGATCATCTTTTGCAACCGTCTGACAAGCAAAGTCAATTGGGAAGCCAGATTATTTAACAACTGTGGCAAGCAAGATTGTAAAATGGGGCAAAATTCAAGTAACAAATGTCTCACTTAACAGCAGAAATTTGGGGCTCAATTGAAGTCGAAAGTTGAGGGCTGCCTGTAATGATTTCACATAAAATAATAATTAGGTGAATGTGTTAACATTTACAGGCAACTTTGTTGCTGTATGTTCTATTTGAGAAGCCGAGAGGATGTTGAGGCAATTGCTCTACTTTGTGAGGAGTTAGACTTTTTAGCTGCAAGTCCCTCAGCTGAGGGAAAGATAGGGAGAGAACAAATGATTGTTAAATCCTTTCGATGACAGAATAAATACTTTATTTCTTGTATTGTAGGTTTGCACTTCATGAAAAGTATCTCTGATTTTCATCACTATTACTTGGTATAACTAAACAAACAAAAAGTAAGTAAAGAATAATTGCAAAATGGCTTTTATTTTATTTTATAATTTATTTTCCTTTATCATAGTTTATATTGAAAGTCTCATAACTTTACTGCTTGAAATTTATATATACGTTTTCCAAGGTCATTATGGGATCTATGCATATATGTAGCCTGTACAGGTTGGCCATACATATATAGAGCCTGTTTAAGGATTTTAGTCTAACTTCAATGGGAGCAAAAGAACAAAATGTGTATTCTGGTGTCACAATGCAAATTCTGCTCTTTTGTGCTTGTCTTATGATGTCTCACAAAGTGTTCAAGTTTGCATTATGACATGGTTTGTATGTTTTATCACTTGCTGCATTGCCCCTTCTGTAGGATTCTCCTTTCTCTACTGTTAAAGGATAAAGATGGATTTTGGGAAAATGTATCCATGTACAGTAGTTGTCTGGGCAACAAGACAGAACTTGCTTGCCATTGCTTTCTTCTGAATTTTTTCCCCCCTGACTTCACATCTAGTCTATAGCCTTGGGCTGTCTGATGGTTTCCTAGGCAAAGATTAGCCAGAACTGATTTTATTTAGTTTCTCAGGATCAGTCACATTCAGCTAAATGCTGCTGAGCTTAGCCCACTTGAAAAAAAATTGCAAAAACAATATTTAATTTTCACAAATAGAGCCAACTGTCTAAGTCGTACTTATTCCTAAGAGTTATATAGCTATACTTAAAAGATACTTTAATAGAAGAAATAAGATGCCCATTATGTCACTTTAATGCTGATGTATGCCTGTAATACCTGCTTGCCTTTGTTGCTTTCTATTAAACACAGACTTTTCTCCCTACCTTGAAGAGATCTGTACCTATTACTTTGATTGGGAACTATCTTTAAGCCTTGATCCAGTGGTGGCCCAATGTAATCAGAAATAATTTGCCCTTGATGTATTACTGCAGCTTGATTTATGCTGCTGTGCTGGAGACAGTTTTGGTAGGTGTCAAATGCTATTTAAGGTATAATGAAAATAAAGGGCAAAAAAAACTTCCCAAAGGCACCCCACCTTCTATATGTAATGTTTACTTTGCAAATAACCTTGAGGTAATCTCTTTCAGGATGGGAAAGAAAGGTGAACAATTCACTTCTATTTATTTATTAATTGATACCATAATTTGGTAGTTTTGTCATTTCAATAACATTTGATCTCAAGATCCTTGATTGTATGGCATATAATTTGTCTAACATGTGCACAGTTGTTTCTCGCTCTAATTCAGTTGTACTTATTGCATTTTCTGTGTCTTAAGGGACAATTTACTAACAGCATATATGAAATCTGATCCGATGGTATATAAGATTATGGGTTGAGATTTAATTAAACTTCAGAGGATATAAGTCAGAATTCACAAGAACTTTTCTGATCACCAAAAACGGTTTTTCCTATATTGCTAATTTACCACACTATAAACTAAATACTTAGATTCACATAATTAATTTTATTGTTCTTTATAGTTTATTATCTTACTCTAATATTTAGTTTTAGTCTGTAATAGTAGTACTAATAGAATACTGCATATTTCACTTATACCTAAATACGTTGCACTTCATGGCCAGTGATCAAAATCTATTTTTATCTGTCCCCAGAAAGTTATTTTGGGTTTGGAAGTAATGACCACCCTAGTATGAGGGTCTTTTTTTCTGTGTCAGAAGCATTAAAGCAGTGTTTCTCAACCTTGACAATTTTAAGGCATGTGGACTTCAACTCCCAGAATTCCACAGCCAGCAATGCTGGCTGTGGAATTCTGGGAGTTGAAGTCCACATGCCTTAAAATTGTCAAGGTTGAGAAACACTGCATTAAAGTGCTTCTGTGGCAAAAGGATTTGCTGGTGACATCACCATTTGGAGGCTCCTTTCATGTCCCTGTGAAGTTGTCCACCAGAGTGGTACTCATTAATCTTTTTGCTGTTGCCCGCTTTTGAATTGCTTGGTTGGAAGGAGCTGGAGCACCCTGCAGCAACAATGGGTCTTGAATGTAGGCCTACTGATCATCAGCCCAGTATTCTAACCTTGTGAGTCACCACGCTCCAACTCCCAGCATGAGTACTTAAGGTCTTATTCCAGAGCTGTACTGGAAAATGTATAACAATAGAACAGCAACTAAAGAATATACAGGAATACAGAACAAAATAGTGAAGAAGGCAAAGAAAGTGTTCTGTTAGGGAACACTAGAAAGTTGATGATGGACAGATCCCCTTAAAGTCGTCAAACATGCAGCACTTTCCTAGTTAGGCATTCACTGAAGTTACATTCCACGGGAGTTTCTGACTAGCTTATAGGTTGTAGGCTCTGAACATTAATTAAGAACATTTGGCTTTTCAATGTATCATCCCATTGGAATTTACAAAAACAAGGAGGGCAAGTCCATCCTATCTGGGAATGTCTTTACCCCTGTTAAGAGTAAAATTATCAAGGTTCAAGGTTGAGATAAGAAGTCTTTGTTTATACCAGTGTTGATGAGACTATATCAAAATTAAGGGGTATCTGTTTCTCAGGATTAATTATATTGAAGTTGAGTAAGATCACCCTAATCTATATAGGTATCTCACCAAAGACAGGGCAAAACAAAAATGGTCCAAATGGTCCTAAAATAAACGCATGCTTAATTCTGTTCTACATGTTGAACCATAAACTTGATGGGGACACTGACAGGCAATAATGCTTCTAGGATTAATAAGAATGAACTTTTTTTTTGAAAACTTGGTTGTTCTTATGTCTGTGACAATTTCAAGAAACATTGCTAGGAATGATATACTGGTTTGGCTTTCATGTTGGTATCAATGAAACAATGATGAGCTTTAAGGCTGAATGACCGTGGTCTAGTTTTATTTTCTTCTGACATTTTGCCACAATAACTGTGATTGGCATGTTCAGGGGCAGAGTGAGCTGCTTTGTGGTATACTTCTTGGCAGCT
Source organism: Protobothrops mucrosquamatus (assembly GCF_001527695.2). NCBI lineage: Eukaryota > Metazoa > Chordata > Lepidosauria > Squamata > Viperidae > Protobothrops > Protobothrops mucrosquamatus. Next base: position 37,563 of record NW_015390302.1, on the reverse strand, counting down.
CACAGGAAACTGAACTGGCTAATTGGACTTTTGCATTTGAACCTGGCAAGCTGCTCTTTGATTGATGAATGTCATACAGAAGCAGTTTGCTGATTGGTTTTTGTGTTTATGGATTCTGACTGGGTTTGTTTTAGGGACCTCCAGAAGAGATTGTTCCTTACTGGACTATTTTTTAGCCAATATACTATACAACATGGACCAATCAGAGACTGTGCTATTGAATCCAAAATCTCATTTACTACTTAATTGATAGGAATGCATGTATTGTTCTAAATTGCTTTATAAAAATAAAGAAAAGGTTTATCAGGTTTGGTTGAAATAAAAGCTTTTGCTGTTGAACTCAATGTACCTGCATCATTTGAAATAGTTTCTTTTGAGTGGAGAATTCTCTAAAGAATTTGGTTGCTCTCTCTTCATACTGGGAATGCTTATATAAACAAGATTTTTTGTATAGTAGGATTACAGTTTTCAAGACAAATCCCATACCAATTAATTCACAGCATAACATTTTTTCTTAGAAGAAAATTCTAGAAGAAACATATGGCATTTGGTGAAAATAGCAGCTTTCTTCATTTTCTCTATAATATGAAATACAGAACACCACCTGTCTTTCTGCTCTTCTGCTGTGCATTTTCCCACCTCTGCTTCTCGTTGGTGAATGCCACAGGCAAACTAAGAGAAATTAACAGTGTAATTATGGAAACATGTGAGATATTTCCTGAGGTCAATTGTTCCTCTCTATAATATTCTTCTTCTAATATTGTAAAAATTTCTAGATGAAAAAATAGGTCTGATCTTTTAAGCTTTTATAACTTAAATTTAGATTTTAAGTGATGCATCAGATCCAGATAACAGTTTTAGATATACTCAAGTCCTTGAGCATTGCCAGTGTGATCTTTGATTTTAATAGTAGGCTCTCATGCCATGTATCAGCAGTTTCTTTCAAAAGCTTTTATCTGTTGACTTTTAGGCTTATTCCATATTCCCTATAGGAATAAATGGAACTGTCGCACATTACAAAAATAGAAATAAATTTATCTGAGGGCCATTTGGAAAGCTCATATTGCCAAGGGTTAGCATTTTTTAATATTTGCTTTTTCCCCACTGTGTTCTCACTTCAGGCATGTTGTAAGCTTAAAACAAAAATGGTACTTTCTGAGGAAAGGCACTAAAAAATATTCTACTCAACCAAATAAGGAAGGAAGATAAAGAAATCACCACCAGGAGAAACAAACTATGTGTTTTCCAACTGAAACATCTGACTGGTCTACACCCACTCGTTAGGCCAACCAATTTAACAATACATTGGAAGGAGGTGAACTTGAAGATTGATTAACATGGAAAAACCTATCTGATAATGAAAGATCCAACAAAAGGAGTAGCACCAGGTAACCACAGGCTAATTAGATGCTTACCAACAACTTTCAAATTGTAACTGCTATCGTAGCTGAAAAATTACTGGTTGAAAACAAGCCTTTTCCATCAAACAGTAGAGGACAAAAAAATAACTCCTAATGACCAGATGATTTTGGAAAACTGTGGGTAGAGTTAGTCTGTAATACTGCATTCTAATCACTGTGCCACCCTGGCTCAGACATGACATGGAAATAGAAGTAAAATGACTGTAGCAAAAGAAAGCAAAGGTAATACCAATAGTAATAGGAGCCTTGGGTACAGTCCCAAAATATCTGAAGCACCACTTGAAAGCCATCAGCATTGAAAAAAACTCACCACAAGTCAATTGCAAAAGGCAGTTTTACTTAGAACAGCTTACGTTCTGCAATAATACCTTTAACTCCATCAAACAACATCTATCATATCTCAGCTTCTTGGGGAAGGCCTCAATAAGTGGACAAAAATGCCAGATCCAATCTAAATATCTAGCTGATTGTGTGATCAACCATAATAATAATGCCATCAGTACTACTACTATCTCCACCGGCTTTCAGGAATTTTTCTCTTTCAGCTGTAAATGTCAATAAGCTTTAGGATGAAAAATGTGAGAGATGACTACTTCTTATATGTTAACTATGATTTACTAAGTACATTTGTATTGGATGATTTGTGGATCTGCTATAGGCAAATTTTAACTATTCTATATTTTTGTTAAAGGTCATAAAACTAATAGAAAAGGCATGGAAGGTTTATGAAGAGAACTAGTGAAAAAGTGTTATGTAGTTTAACAGCTGCATTACCCAAGCAAAAAATATGACATTCTATTGGGATGAATCATTAGAGTTCCTATTTTTGTATGAATTGGCTTTGTAAAAAGAATTCAATTTTTCAGCAGTGTCAAATTCATGTATCATGTTGAAGAGAGTTGTGCCCTAAGAACCTGTCACTCAGATATGCATGGGTAACACTGATTTATACCCAAGTCACATTTTTGGTAAATCTTTTAAAAAACCAGCCTTTGTGGCAAGATTTAAATCCATGACACAAAAGCCTGAGTGATTCTGCAGTTCACATGTTGAACTTAATATGTGTGTTAAGTCTTTGGTGACCTAGAACAGGGATGTCAAACTGCTGGCCTATGGGCCAGTTTCATCATACCGAAGCTGTGCCCACCCCATTGCCGGCAATGCAAAAAGAGTCACGATATGTCGCGACACGTCACATAACATGGCGAGTTTGACACCCGTGACCTAGAAGATTGCAGAAATGTTGCCTGATCCAGTATACATAGATTGTCAGTGACGCTATAGAATGTCAGAAAACCACTTTTCCAGCAATAAGTGGAATGCTGGATGTGGAGCAACTTTCTTTTTTCTTTTTAATTTATTTTTTATTTTTCCAAACTCTCCCCCATACATATACCGTGATATTTATCAGATATTAACATACATTCTTTTTACATTCTTATATATAAGATACTTTTAATGAAATAAATACATACACATGACTTTTGGTGTTGCTCACCCATTTCCCCTTTCACTGCATCCCCACTCCTTCTTGCTTCTTGCTTCTTGCTTTTCTTCTAACATGACATGTGATAGCATATGGATTCTATTTTTGAAGTCCAAACTTTGGCAATATTTGGCAAAAGAATTAATTGAGATAAGTTTGAACTCAATGGACATAAGAACTCAAAAAAAGAACAAAGTAGTATCAGAATATTTCAACTTTTCAGAATATTCCATTACAGATCACTAGAAGTGGCCATTGCATGGATAACATGGGACCCTTTAACAGTATAACTGATAGAGTGCTGAACTGATAAAAAGGTTTCAGGCTATCTCAGAAGTTCTCAACAAACACAATAGATTTTTGCTGATTACATTTGCTGATTGATAAGTACTTTTTATCTATTTCATATGTAATCCACATCTACATATCACCTGTCTTCTCCTTTTTCCCATCTTATCTTATCCTAATTTAAATCTAATAACATCTGATGAAGTTACATCTGATGAAGTTAGTTAGGGGTCATGAAAGCTTATACTTTTTAATAAAATTTATAAGACTAAAAAGACATTACCAGACTCTTTCTAATTTTTAGATACCATTTGCTTCTTTCATTAACCAACCAAGCACTTCCACTTTCAGTTGTACTTTAGATTGGTATACCCATGCTTAAAAAGAAGACACTGATGTTGTATATCATCACATCATTAATTTCTGGGGTAATATGTTAAAGCCCTGCTTGCTGGGTCAGGATTAAAGGCAATCTACAGTCAAATTAATTAATGCTACCATGTATTTCAAGAATACCTTTCAAGTTGAGGTGGATTTTTTTTTTTTAATGTCAAGCAGGTATATGTTATTTTTTTTTTCAGGTGCAAGTAACCAGGAACAGGAGTTTAGTTCAAAGCACTTCAAGTTTATTACATGCTACCATTACACAAAAATATGATCTATTAACAGTCAAGGCACATTGGCACTAGATAAGAGTCAATGGAATTCATGGGGGGCTGGACTTAGGTCTCTTGTGGGAATTTAGCAACTCCAGACCGATGATGCATTTGACCCCATCTTCTGGCTCTGCCTGGTCACATCTACAATTTTCAGTTTAAAATGGAATTCTTCCAAAATTGTCTAAAGCCTGCTCTTTGAAAAAATAATGATTATTGTAGGCTATAAACTGAAGACAGAAAACACTCATTATTGCCTGGAAAAGAGAAAAGCAGTTTGTTTATAAAACTAAAAATCCTGTTCTGAAATGGCCGTTATCAACAATGATGGAGAAAAAAAAGGTTTGACAGACGTTTAACACCAGAGGGCAGCATTGCACCATGATTCAATTTGTTCGTTTATTCATGTAATCCTGTTGCTGAAATGTAGGAAAATGACGAGCTTCCTTTCCTCATCCGTTCCTTCAGAGGGAAATCATTGACCAGGATAAAGAGAATGAAAGAAAAGCTTTGCTACATGGAGCAAGCTTAATATACGATACATTGGTTTTATCATTAAATAATAGAATACTTCAGGGCATGCTATAGAGGTGCATCAAGTGCTCCCTTTGAGGGAGTGCTTGTTACAGATTCAGGTTTTTAGTCAAGATTTCCTGCTGTTTATTTTTATTCCTTTTTGTCTTTTTGTAGAAATCAAACAGCTGGGCTGGTTTCCATAACATGTTTAAACTGCTAAAATAAACATGACTTGTGCTCTTAATTTATTTTTAACAGTTGCAGCAAGTGCAGTCTTACCGAATGTCAAGACATGCTAGAGAAATAGGGCAAGGCTGTGAAGAATTACTCAACTTTGTCTCATTTTATGCCAAACTCAGTGGTAGTCCTCCAAATCTCATTTCATGAGAAACTCAATGTTAGTTTTCAAGGAGAAATAAGCCATGCAAATGCTTTCATTTTTAATATTTTCCTTCTGTATCTTTGAAACAGCTTACATTGAACATTTGTCAGGCTTGTAATTATTGTTGGGCAATTTGTACTATGCTTCTTTTCAAGTAGTCCACTTTTTTTGTACAAAATCAATAGTATGAACTGTGCAAACTTTATTACATTAAAAACAATGTATTTACCTTTAGAGCAATTCCTTGAAGTGGGTTACAACTAATTCTGTTTCATAGGAAAAAATGAAGATTAGCTATACTAATTAGGTCTCGAAAATCGCCATATAGATGTTTCATGAAGGCATACATTGATTTTGGATTTCTAAATGCAATTGTGTTTGCATATAGGCATTATCTGGCAAGCAAAGACCTAAAGGTGTTTGGAAATTTAGTTTAAACTGGAAATGGTAAAAACAATACTAGGCCCAACACAGATACTGTATGTCTATTCCAGGGAGCATGGTTATTTGTGCATAATGGGGATGTACTTTGTGCATAATTGTGGCAGCCAAGATAGGAAAGTACAAGTTAGGAAAGTACAAGTGCTGGGCTTTTAGATGCGGTTAAACTGCAATCCAATCCAACACTGGATAAGACTGCTGGGGATTGTAGTTCAGACACATTTCTGCCTCCATCTATATCAGGCATGTCAAACATTCGATGTCACATGACGTCGCACGACGTATCGCAACTTTTCCCCCATTGCCGGCAATGGGGTGGGCGTGGTTTCGGCGTGACGCATCTGGCCTGCGGCCCAGCAGTTTGACATGCCTGATCTATATCAATGAAGCAAATATTCAGATTCAAATATTACAAGCAAACAATTTTACATCAGATAAATGAGTTATGCCATTCAACTTGGATACTTTAAAAATAACTTTATATGATAGAAATAAATCTTAATGACACTTCAGATTGCTTACATCCAGTGGTGAGATTGAGACACGCTGTAGTGTTGCCTCTGTCCATTCTTAATTAGAAATAGTGTTAGAAATTTCTATGTTAGGAACTGTTTTAATCATAAATCATTAAAACTGGGAAAGAGCTTGAATTCTCTTCTGCTTTCTGTATATGCAGTGTTGGTATTGCCAGGTGTTCAGACAAGCAGATGCAAATTCTATTCATAAGATTTGTATCAGAAGTGCATCATTTGTTTCTTGACTGGCAGAATATACTATAGTTAATTTTTAAGTACAAAGTTAAGTAGGAAACTTTGGGACTCACTTAAAATATTTTTCACCATCTCTCATTTTCTGTCAAAGGCAGAAAATCTTTTTTTGCAGAAAAAAATGGTCAAGGTCAACACATAGCAACTTGTAATCAGACCAGAAACCAGATTTAAAGCTCTCCTAAATAGAGACAAATAAAAGCAGGAACTGAAAAGTACTAGAAACTGTGGCATCTTAGAGCCTCAGTTCTGATGGGACTATAGCCTTCTAAATTATTAAACAAGTTTACATGTTCTAGAAGTCCAAAAATGAAACTATAATAATGTATTAAATATTTGAGACCAATAGTATCAATGAAAATAAAAAAAATTGTGAGGAATTTAGCCCCAAAACTATTTTGAGCTAATGCCGTATAATTATATATTATAGTAATTGTTGACAGAGGAGATATTGTCAAAAATAACTCAAAACAAAGAGCCTCACTGAAATGATCAGGAACAGTAGACATGATAAATCGAATACTAGAATGATTGAATTGAATATCTCAAGAAAGAGTATCTCTTTCACACTTTTTGTTGTTGTTGTTAGTTGCGAAGTCATGTCAGACCCATCGCGACCCCATAGACAATGTTCCTCCAGGTCTTCTTGTCCTCTACCATCTTCTGGACTCCATTTAAGCTCACACCTACTGCTTCAGTGACTCCATCCAGCCACCTCATTCTCTGTCGTCCCCTTCTTCTATTGCCCTCAATCTTTCCCAGCATTAGGCCCTTCTCCAGTGAGTCCTTCCTTCTCATTAGGTGGCCAAAGTATTTGAGTTTCAACTTCAGGATCTGGCCTTCTAAAGAGAAGTCGGGGTTGATATCTTCTAGGACTGACTGGTTTGAACGCCTTGTAGTCCAGGGGACTTGCAGGAGTCTTCTCCAGCACCATAGTTTAAAGGCCTCAATTCTTTGTCGCTCAGCCTTTCTTATGGTCCAACTTTCACATCCATACATTGCAACTGGGAAAACCATGGCCTTGAGTATACGCACTTTTGTTGGCAGGGTGATGTCTCTGCTTTTTAGTATGCTGTCTAGATTTGCAAAGCTTTCCTCCCCAGGAGCAAGCGTCTTTTAATTTCTTGACTGCAGTCGCCATCTGCGGTGATCTTGGAGCCCAGGAAAATAAAATCTGCCACTACCTCCATTTCATCCCCATCTATTTGCCAGGAATTGAGAGAGCTGGATGCCATGATTTTGGTTTTCTTAATGTTGAGTTTCAAGCCAACTTTTGCACTCTCCTTCTTCACACGTATCAAGAGGCTCTTTAGTTCCTCTTCACTTTCTGCCATTATCATCTACATATCTTAGGTTGTTGATATTTCTCCCGGCAATCTTAATTCCAACTTTTGATTCATCTAGCCCTGCCTTTCTCATGATGTGTTCTGCATATAAGTTAAATAGGCAGGGCGATAGAATACAGCCTTGCCGGATTCCTTTCCCAATTTTGAACCGATCAGTGGTTCCGTGTCCAGTTCTCACTGTTGCTTTTTGACCCGCATATAGGTTTCTCAAGAGACAAATAAGATGGTCTGGTCTCTTTAAGAACTTGCCACAATTTGTTGTGATCCACACAATCAAAGGCTTTAGCATAGTCAATGAAGCAGAAGTAGATGTTTTTCTGGAACTCCCTAGCTTTCTCCATGATCCAGCATATGTTGGCAATTTTATCTCTAGTTCCTCTGCCTCTTTGAAATCCTGCCTGTACTTCTGGTAGTTCTCGATCCACATACTGCTGGAGTCTAGCTTGTAGGATTTTAAGCATAACCTTACTAGCATGTGAAATGAGTGCAATGGTGCGATAGTTTGAACATTCTTTGGCATCGCCTTTCTTTGGAATTGGAATGTAAACTGACCTTTTCCAATACTGTGGCCACTGTTGAGTTTTCCAAATTTGCTGGCAAATTGAGTGTAGCACTTTTACTGCATCATCTTTTAAGATTTTGAATCGCTCAGCTGGAATACTGTCACCCTCCACTAGCTTTGTTGTTGCTCAGATTTCCTAAGGCCCATTTCACTTCACATTCTAGGATGTCTGGCTCGAGGTTAGTGACCATCAAGCCCATTGTGGTTATCTGGGACGTTAAGCTCATTCTTATATAGTTCTTCTATGTAGTTTTGCCACCTCTTCTTAATCTCTTCTGCCTCTGTTAGGTCCCTGCCATTTTGGTCCTTTATCATGCCCATCTTTGCATGAAACGTTCCCTTCATATCTCCAATTTTCTTGAAGAGATCTCTGGTCCTCCCTATTCTATTGTTTTCTTCTATTTCTTTGCACTGTTCATTTAAGAAGGCATTCTTATCTCTTCTAGCTATTCTCTGGAATTCTGTATTCAATTGGGTGTATCTTTCTCTTTCTCCCTTGCCTTTCGCTTGCCTTCTTTCCTCAGCTATTTGCAAAGCTTCCTCAGACAGCCATTTTGCTTTCTTGAATTTCTTTTTCTTTGGGGTGGTTTTAGTTGCTACCTCTTGTACAATGTTGCGAACCTCTCTCCATAGTTCTTCAGGCACTCTGTCTATCAGATCTAATTCCCTAAATCTATTTGTCACCTCTACTGTATATTCATCAGGAATATGATTTAGTTCATACCTGAGTGGCCTACTTTCTTCAATTTAAGCCTAAATTTTGCAACGAGAAGTTCATGATCTGAGCCACAGTCAGCTCCTGTTCTTGTTTTTACTGACTGTATAGAGCTTCTCCATCTTTGGCTGCAGAGCACATAGTCAATCTGATTTCTGTGTTGACCGTCTGGTGATATTCATGTGTAGAGCCGTCTCTTGGGTTGTTGGAAAAGAGTGTTTGTTACAACCATCGTATTCTCTTGACAAAATTCTATCAGCCTGTGCCCTGCTTCATTTTGTACTCCAAGGCCAAACTTGCCTGTATTCCGGTTATCTTTTGGCTTCCTACTTTAGCATTCCCCATGATGATAAGGACATCATTTTTTGGTGTTAATTCTATAAGGTGCTGTAGGGCTTCATAGAACCAGTGGAGCATAGACTTGGACTACTGTGATATTGAATGGTTTGCCTTGAATTCGAACTGAGATCATTCTCTCATTTTGGGGATTGTATCTCAGTATTGCTTTTCCTACTCTTTTATTGATTATGAAAGCTACTCCATTTCTTCTGAGGGATTCTTGCCCGCAGTAGTATACCTGATGGTCATCTGAGTTAAATTCACCCATTCCTGTCCATTTTAGTTCACTGATATCTAAGATGTTGATGTTCAGTCTTGTCATCTCTTGTTTGACCATGTCTAGCTTGCCTTGATTCATGGATCTTACATTCCAGGTTCCTATGGAGAAAAGATCTTTACAGCATCAGACTTTCCTTTCACCACCAGATGCATCCACAGCTGAGAGTCCTTTTGGCTTTGGCCTAGTTGCTTCACTCTTTCTGGCACTACTAGTACTAACCCTCTGCTCTTCCCCAGTAGCATATTGGACACCTTCCGACCTGAGGGGCTCATCTTCCAGTGTCATATCTTTTTGCCTTTTGGTACTGTCCATGGGGGTTTTATGGCAAAAATACTGGAGTGGGTTGCCATTTCCTTTTCCAGTGGATCACATTTTGTCAGAACTCTCTGCTATGACCTGTCTTTCTTGGGTGGCCCTGCACGGCATAGCTCATAGCTTCATTGAGTTACACAAGCCCCTTCGCCACAACAAGACAGTAATCCATGAAGGAGTTTCATACTTTAACATCAGAAAATTTTATGTTCCCTTTTTCTTGATGTGCTAATGCATGTATCCATCCATCTATCCACCCATCCATGCACTTTTACATCTCTGTGGCTCTTGCCTGTTAAAACGGTGCCTGTTTTATACCCTACTTAGAGAACATGATATATTAAGAGAGCTCATGGTGGCTGGGGATGCTTGCCAAATCTCACCTAAGTTTTGGAAGAGTCTTGCTTGATCTCTCTAGTGCTTTTCATTAACCTGGAATGGAGCCTCTTTCTACAGCTGGACGATATCTTTATATAAGTGCTTCTGGCAATTCCTTTTGTCATTTATCCAATAAACTAAAGCTCTGCCACTTTCTCCAATAATCACTTTTAATGCCAAATGTTATCACAATAGAGTAAACTTTAATAAAGTAAATGAGGCTTCAGCCACGAAGTATATTTTGCCAAGAAGGATCAGAATCTAGCTTAAATGTGATTGATTCTACTATTGCTTCTAATGAATGGGCAAGTTAGAAAACTGGACCCTCAGAGCTTGTCTGCCAGTTCTGCATGCCAGATGCAAGCTGCCAATTTAGATATTGAAATCAACATCTTGAAGAAGAGATGATTATCTTAGCATAGAGCAAAAAGAGATTTTCCCAACTCTTTCTTTTACAGCTGGAAGAGATTTTGTTCCTCAGAACTCTGAAAGAAAAGAAGCAAAAGGTTCTATGCCAAGGTGGGCAGACAGAATGACAAAAGCTTCACTGAAATACCTTTGTTTAAAGTAAAACTTCCAAAGAAAAGGAATTCCTGGGATAACAATGAGGTTTAAAGAAAATTTGGTTCAAGATCTGATTATTTTCTAGATGAAGATGATGTTAACTACCACTTCAGTTTTGACTGTTTATATTTCTCTTTAAATTTATTGTCTCTACTATTTATGTTTTTTGAACATGCTCAGTAAATTTTGTGTGCAGTTGGAATCTCTTTATCTTAGTGTTGTTTCTAACTAGAAGATGAGTATTATTACATGGTCTGCTACAACTTTATATTTTCTTTTATGGTTTGTTCTTATTGGATATTTTTTTAATGATGCTGTCTGTAATTTAACAGCTCTGTATTTTTATATTGTCCTGTTTTACATGGACTGAATATATATTTCCCCCTTTTCCTTTTTAAAAATAAAGTTTGATTGTATTCATACCCATGAGATTGCTCCATCTCTGAAAGGGAGAATGGAGTTGATCTTCATTTTTATGTGCCTAGTACATGGACTCAGAGATGGCGCTACATAATTTCTTTCCTTTCTTTCATTTTTTCCCTTGTATTTGGCAGTATATATAGTTTATGTGATCCTTCCTTCCTGCCCAAGACCTGAGAGAATAGCTTGCTTTCCAACCATTTGTGGAACCCTGTCTTGATGGAATCCCTGATATACTCTGGGAAAGATTTTTCTGGATAGACACTGTGGCACAGATTCAGGATGACATTATCTCTCTGGAAAATAGATAGCAATAGCAGTAATTCATGAGCTGCTAGGCCAAGATAGGAGCTATGCTAAAGTGAAGAAGTAAAGGGCTTCTGGAAGAAGAATTTTAATACCCCTAGTCTATCATTCTATAGGTTCAACCATTCTGCTATATAAGTCAATTCCTAATTCTTTACATTTAAGTAGCCTTTGCTGTCAAGAAAGATGAAGAAGAAAGATTTTTATACACAGCTGTATTTATATGTTGCAATTTGTTCAGGAATTCAAAGCAACATATACCATCTTCCTCTTCCTGTTTTCTTCATTTTAACAACCCCGTGAACCAGGCTGGGTTGACAGAGTATCTAGCACAAGATTATTCAATGAGTTTACAGGCTGTGCTGAGGATAAACCTGGGTTAGGTAGAAAAAGATTCTAGTGTGAAAACAGAATTATGAAAACAATGAAGAAAATGAAAAAGTATGATCATACTATAGAACAGGGGTCCCCAATATCTGGTCAGCTGCCTGGTACCAGTCCGTGGCCTGTTGGGAACTGGGCTATGCAAACGGTGCATGCGTGTAAAACCCCTCTCCTGCCCCACTCCTGCCACTGGTGCACAGAGCTGGAAAGGCTGGGGACCACTGCTATAGACGATGCAAGAATATAGATAATAGAGTTCAGTTTCTGCTTTAGTTAATGGATTTTTTTCCTTGACATTAACAAAAGATAGTGAGAGAATGTGGCCAAATGGAAAAAGAGTCTGGTGTCACCTTTCTGACTAACACAGTTTATTTAAAGAATTTCGTGAGCTGCATCATCAGATATAGGAGTGGCTGAACCAATGTAGTATTTAAACTGGGTTGAAACAGGGAAGGCAGGGTTATACAGATACAAGTTACATGTGAAACAGATTATTTTATCAATGAACAATTGCAATATATTTAAACCCATAGAGATATTCTGAGATAACCTTTTGATGTAAGTTCACAATTGTTCATTAATGATGGCTTTAAAGTCCCCCCCTTTTTTAAACAGCCACTTTGAAGTCTGCCATAAAATGTCTTTTGGATACAAACCTTTCTAAATGGGGCATCTTCTTCAGCCACTCTTCTGATCCAGCTGATTCCAGATATATAAAATTGCAATATGGTACAATATGCCTTATTATAGATGACAGGTTAGGGTTAGGGTTAGTGTTAGTGTGGGTAAGTGGATGGTTATAGAACTGGAGGTATATATTGGTTTGCAAGTATGGTAGCTGAGGCAGAGAAACAAAGATGGTAAATAGTTTTATGGATTTTTAAAATTACCGGTATATATAATGATTTACAAGATTCTAACACTTACTTGATGCCAGTTTTCTTCCTAAGTCTATCAGAGATTATTCATCTACCTCTTCTCCTGTTTCATTTGCTACCCTTTCACACCATCTCCTTTCCCTGTTTCTGGGCTTATGAAAAGAGAGTAAAGAGAAAGGAGAATGCTGGATTCGTATGTTCAACACTGTTCATTTTCTGTTTTGGTTCTGCTCAGCCAAACCATCTTTTCTTCCACTGGGGGAAGAACCTCTCTTGTGGCTTCCCACCCAGTCTTTCCACAGAGACCAAGGATTTGCTGAAGGCAACTGTTTCTCTTATTCTTGCATGAAAATACCATCCATAACCAATCAGTTCTCTCCTTCCTATCTTGGGTCTTGGCTGAAAAATGTTGTCTCTTTGGAATTTTACTTATCTTCCTCCAGGGAAGCTGCCTGCAGATTTTCTTCTTCCTCCCCAACTGGGGACTGACAACTGCTCTGCACACTCACATAATTTCACTCTCCAATTTTACTCTCCAGCCATTCTGCTTTAAACAGTCTTTTTCTCTCCTTGTTTTTTCTCCTTTTCTTCTCCCTCCCTCCCCCATGTCTCCAACTTTGGAGCAGACTAGCAGCATGTCCCCAGCAACTGAGGAGCAGAGTGTCCCCCAGGACTTTAATCTTGACACATATATACATGCTGGACGAATGGGAAAGCTGTTTATTTCTGCCCAAAACAAATTTGGCTAGCAGCTAGGTCAGCTTGTTAGCCCTCCTGACAGTGTGGCGGTATTTTAAGCCTAGAATGGAATTTCTTCTCCTCTTCACTCTCTCTCTGTTTCCTGATTTATGTTTGCATAACAGCTGCCCTGCCAGGTCATTAAAAATCATATGCTACAATAGAGATGAGCATAGCATATTGTAATTTCTCTATATATTTTATACAAAACCATTAGTTACTCTGAATTAATTATTTTTACAAGCCCTGGGGATTAGAAATATATACCTAAACTGTTAGTCATTGATATTTTCTTGGTTTCAATGTATGTTTTTCTATGATTATGGTGGTTGGTAAAAATAAATCTACCACGGCTCTTCCCAATGGGCACTGTTTGGCTGTACAGTCCATGTATTGTCTAAATAAGTACTCTGAGCCAGTATATTTTAAAAACTGCCAAAGGACAACTATTAACTGACAGCCTTCAGCCAAATGTTTCACTAGGTGTAATACATGATCGATGAAAATGCTAATCTTTTTTCCCCCTGAAGGGAGGGGGGAGAGGGTAAGTGAGATCTTCATGAAATGTCAAAAGTCAGTCTATGATACAACTGCTCTCAGAGAAACAGAGTTAATATTTGTTTCTGAAAGAAATCACATACTGTATATACCAGTGGTTCTCAACCTTTTTAATGCCACGACCCCCAACTGGTCGTAAGTCGAGGACTAAACCGGTCGTAAGTCGAGGACTAAACCGGTCGTAAGTCGAGGACTTTCCCTGCCCAGGAGCGCCGCGCATGCGTGGTTCCACCCCCTGCGCCGGCCGAGCCGTAGCTGGCAAGCAGCAGAGACAGAGCAGGCTGACCACCAGCTGGCCCAGCTCAAGGGAGGTAAGGCACCCGCCGGAAAAGGGGAAAAAATGGCGGACAGACTTGCTTGGCGACCCCCGTGAAATGGTCGATCGACCCCAAATGGGGTCGCGACCCATAGGTTGAGAACCACTGGTATATACTATGACTTCTGGAAAACTGATTAACTGGAATCAGTCTGAATGTTAATGATGCGAACTTAAAATCTACCAGTATATTTCCATAAACAAACCTTACATTATTTAAAACCTGTCAAACGGAACTTTGAACCTTGAATCTTCTTAGGCAAGCAGCAGAACCCATTGGTCAGAAGTAAACGTTTCCTAAGAAATACCTTGTTCATTTCTTTTAAATGTATATAAAAAACAACATTTATAGCTGTTCACAGCTATTATTATTCAGAGCCGATGCTGTTCCATATTTTTTTCCTTGAGTGAATATACCCGGTCAGGGATCATGCAGAAACAAAACAACAATAAGTGTGAGTTCAAGAGAAGATATTTTTTCTGCAAAGCTTGCATGGATAATCTCAGCTAATCAGAAAAATGCTGTTTATCCTCTCAGTCTCAAAATACTGTTAATTAGAGCATATGGAGAAATTGCACTGAAGGAATATTTTCACTGATTTTTTTTTTGTTGAAGGTGGAAGTGTTTGTGCTTGTGTTTGAGCATACTTCAGAGCAGAAATCTGACCTTAATAATGATTTGTGAATCATGTTTCCTAACAATTATAGAACAAAGATTTGTTAAAAAAATACATTACAGAGATAGGCAAAACATAGCAGAAACTACATCATGTCACTATAGGTCTCACTGCTTTTCTTAGAATGTCAAAACCAATGTTGGTTTTTTTGCTGCAAGGTAAAAAAGAAGTGGGCTTATACCACAATGCCATAACATTTCCCTGAAAGTATGAAAACAAGTGCTGGGTTGTTTGCCAGGGACAAAGCAGTAGGAAGAGGCCTGAGATGAGCAACCTAAAGAGAAAAAGCAGTGAGAACGATAGACAACTCTCTATCTATATTACATTTTGTGATGCTAGACCACGAGTTGTTGAAATCAGTGCCCTTGAGGTCACACTTCCAATAGGTCCTACTTTATGGATCTTTTTACTTAGTGTACTTCCTGATATGGTTTGTTCAAGAGTAGAGGTAAAGAAAGCATTTCAGGAACTGCTCCCTTCACTCATATATTCCTCCTGTTCCTTAATGCCTTAATTCTCTTTAAGATTATAATTCAGTGTAAATTTCACATACTCTCCCATTGGTCTAACTGTCTATTATATCCATTCTTTTTGCCTATTTTATCATACAGTCTTCAACTTGTTCATCCTCTGGTTCCATTTAGCGATAATATGATCAACATTTGTATACAGTACCACATCAAATTCAGTCTTACCCTTTTCACACCTTTTCTCCTTAAGCTTAAATCTTTCCATTAACTGAACATAAGGAAACCAATGACATATAAAGCCTTCCAACTCCAGGTTGAAACACACATTTCCATGTTATGTCACCTGCCTATTTGGACAAGACACTATTTTGTCAGTTTGTTGAGGATAATCCCAGCAACATATTGAAGGCTAATCCCAGCAGTCCACCGGCTACTTCAAGTAATACAGGGGTAGTCAACCTTGGCTCTTTTATGACTCGTGGACTTCAACTCCCAGAATTCCTGAGCCAGCTGTGCTGGCTCAGGAATTCTGGGAGTTGAAGTCCACGAGTCATAAAAGAGCCAAGGTTGACTACCCCTGAAGTAATACATGCTTAACAGACTTTTTAATATATTTTAGATGTACTATTATCATAATTGGTGAAGTTCCATAATATATCTCTTGCATTGTAAAAAGAATGCTGCTGTTTTAAAATCCAGCAAAATATGTAGTTGTTATGTTATTACTTTTATCTTAGCTCCCTTCTTTTGAAATCCAATTGTGTACTGTTTCATAGTTTTTCAAGTCATCTGAGTAAAAGAGTTCTATTTTCTTTCCTCTTTGAAGGTGCACAGATTATTTTGGGCTATTTAAGAACTGGCAATGAAATGTTTCTACCTTGGGTAGAAACCTTCAAAAGATTATGAATTGATATACTACCCTAAAAGAAATTTGAAAGAAGCAGGGCAGTAAGAAATAATTTTTTAAAGCAGCTTATTGTTCCTGCATGCATATGAATTTTGATGCTTTAATTTTGTGTGTGAATAAACATTGTAGGGGTATATGTTTTTATGTACATATAAAAATGTACGTATAAGAAGAATCACACATAGCAAAGAAATTGACTGGCAATTGCTTTCTGGAATTGAAGGATGGAAAGGTGCAGCAGGCAAGATGTGGAAGGGAAAAAAATGGGAAATCTGCCATTATAATTGTCTTATCGGGTTCAAAGGAAATGTATTTTTAATTATTAGTAAGGTTATGGCTGGAAAATATTTTTATTTGCTCTTCTTTTGTATTGAAATATTGCCCTCAAACTTCCACAATTTATTTACCTTCAACATTCTACCTAGAGATTTTTAGCATTTCAGTGAATCTGATCAAACTTTATTCAACATGGGCCGCTGAGTCTTTTGTGAATTTTTAGGGTGGGAAAGATAAACTGAAATCCTATTATTCAACTCACTGTACTGTGATGGCAGTTTTCTTTGAGCCTCTTGGCAATATAGCATTTCTTTTAAACTGTGCATTCCTCAAAATCCATTGAGAACCATTAGTTGTCTGGCAGGATATTTATAAAGGCAGCTTTAGCTCCATTCTTGAGTCGATATGTTTTCTTCTTATTGATGTTTAACCAAGCCAGTCACAGTGAAATATTTTTATATAATATCACTCTTTAGTATCTCATTAGTATTTCTACCACTGAGATATATAGATATTGCACATAGCCATTAAGCTATTCCTTTTCTATAGGAATAGGAGTAGAAATAGTAAGTAAATAAGTAAAAGCATAAGGTAATAAAAAAAAATTCTCGTTCAACACATCTATTTTAACCCTATATATTTTGTTTTTTTTTTTACATATGATGCTTTTCCATTGCATTCAATTTACTTTTATGTTTTTACTGATTTACACAATTTTCACTTCTGTGTAACAAACGGAGCAGAAGCCTACTCGTTATACACACATATTTAATTTTTTTTAAACAAACATTAATTTATGGAGTCCTTGGTGCTCTCTGAACTACATACATTCTCTTCTTTTAGAAACATAACAGGCTATAATCCATCGCCTTTCTACTGGCTTTCACATATCTTAAATATTTCTTCATTAATTTCCCCTTCTTTAGTGAATAGTCTAGCAAGGTAGACAAATTCATTGACTTAGTCCATTTTATTGCTATTTATATTCACCACATTTTTAAAGCAGATAATCATCAGTCATCATTACTAAGTAAGAGAATTTGATGGAAGGCGTTGGAGTTGACAGAACAGATTATATAGAGGGTGCTGAGACAATGTGACATGGTTGTAAGGAAACACCACACAATGTTGCCACTGCTTCCAAATTACAGGAAATTATAGTCCACTCCATTCTATTCACAGTGTTCAATTTGGAGCAGCAAATTTGAAGTATTCATACGAAATGAAATTTATGCAAAGAAGGGTAACAAGTGTGAGTGGGGGATTAGAAAGCATGTCCTATTAGTAGAATAGAAGAAACTTGGTATGTTAAGTTGTAAATATAGAGCGATATGACACCATTCTTAAACAGCTGCAAGGATGCCCTAGAACAGTGATGGCGAACCTTTTAGAGGCCGAGTGCCCAAACTGCAACCCAAAACCCATTTATATATTGTCGGGTGCCGGGTGGGCGTGGCCCATTGGGTCATTGTGGTCAATTGGGTGGGCGTGGCCCATTGGGTCATTGTGGCCAATTGGGTGGGCATGGCCTACTGGGTGAGCATGGCTGCAGTGGTAATGGCAGACTGGGTAGGACTTAAAAGTTCAATCAATCAATTCCAACTTTGCGAGATTATTTTTCCTGC
>NW_015390302.1:14179-19501 GCF_001527695.2 Protobothrops mucrosquamatus | reverse complement strand
CAGCTATCATCCCAAAGTAAGTTTTATGTTTCAGTGGGCATATTCTGATTGACAGTCACCAAGGAAGATGGTGAATTCTTTTTCCTGAATGTGTTGGAACAAAGGCTGGACAACCATTTCTCCTGGTTAACCTAAGTTGAGAGCAACTGTGCACAAAGTTTGAATTCAGCTATATGACTGTAAGTAAGAGGACCAGTAAAAGGTAGAAGAACATGTTCAAAATCTACAGAAGTATTCAATTTTTGTTTATGAGATGTTTTACTGCTAATTTGATTTACTCCCTGAAATATTACTGAAAAATAAAAATGCTGTATTGAAGCTTCATAGCAATTTTTAGCCATCAGGAAGGCCACAAAAATGAATTAGTAAATCAGTAACATGAAATGTTCAACTTGGGGCCGAGTTTAGACATTCAGTATTTCCTTCTTTTGCTCTTTTTTCTTTTTTGTTTTTTTTAAAATCCAAGTATAATCTTATCAAGCTAAAAGTGTGAGTAGAGAAAGAGCTGATAATTACAGGCTAACCCTTCTCACCCTCTGCAGCTTTTAAGGTTAAAATTTCTCTGTTCCAACAGGAATTATTTTCTTACCCAGGAGGGAAAGATACAAGGATCCAATCAGAATGCAACTGAACTCTGAGGACAAGTAGAAGTAGAGAAACAGCTGCATTTTATGAAATAAATGAATGCTCTCTCTTTGGTTTATTAGCTACAATAAAAAAGAAGCTTTATATCTGGCAATGAATCATGCTGGAATGTGTGTTCACTGGCCTCCAAGGTAACAAAACAGGAATAAAATGGAGACGAAATGATATCTCAATAGTGCAGCTCTGAGTCAATATCCAGGCAGGATTTGACATGTTTTAAGAATAGTTCATAAAACTGAACAGCTAATTATTCCCACCTGTGTCATGAACCTGTAGAATGGCTTTTGGGCATGTAAGTTTCTCTTATCATCGATGTTATTAAAATTGAAATGGCCGATCTATTATTTATCCTTCTGTAAAATGGAAATAGTGCATTAATTCACTGACTGGTATAAATTGGATTACAACAAAGATTTTAGCCAGTTGGAAATTGAAAATACTACTACTATACTATATAGCATGTAGGAACAAAATATATTTGTTAATTAATTCATTGCAAAATCCTCTTCAATCTATTGCTATTTGCACTTAGTTTTTAAAACCATAGAAATAATACTGAATAAATAAATTCTGAAATAAATAAAATCAAATTTTCACTTTTCATACAGTTATCATCACCATCATCCACATTAGTTTAATATAATTGTCTCTGTTGTAATAAAACAAGATTTAGTTAAATGCTAACTTTAAAGCAATAAGTCACATAAGAATATAACTTGGAGCCAGGCAAGTCATTTTTCATCAGTGAAAGTGACAGTCATTTGTTTTTTTAATAATAATTTTATTAAGCATTATAGCAAGGGTGGACAATTAATGTTTCTCATGGGCCACATGAGAAACTAAGACTGCTGTTGGGGGGCCATTACCACTCCTGCACCTCCCAGCACTGATGTCACCCCTTCCTGCCAGCTACACATATAAAAACTAATACAAACTATAAAAAAATAAAATAATAAAGAGAAAAATTAGAAAGGTCAAGAAAATATATATAGAAGAGTAAAAAGAAAAGAAAAAGTAAAAATAATAAAAAAATAGAAAATATACAAAGAAATGCATTCCTCCCTTCTTCACAATGAGCATAAATAATTATAACAACTTATCACTTTCTCTTAAAATAGAACAAAATTCTTTTTTTAATAATATATTTTATTAATTTTTTAACATGGTCACCTTAATATTCGGTAAACAGTGTGTTGTCTGGGTTTACATTTAAAAACATCCGCTAACAATTGGTTTCTGTGCTCTATAATCCACATAATAGCTTTACTTGATTTCCTCTTCTTCCCATAATGTTTTCTTTTACCAACCTTAAGTTAATACAATTCTTATTGTTTTGATTAATAACAATTGAATATAAATTTTTTCTAATATTTCCGCGAATAATAATCACATCAATATAATATTTCTTTTCTATCTAGTCATTCTGGTTGCCTCATCATAGATCCCGTTTATAGTTCTTGTTTATATTTGTTTTTCCCACAATATTCAAGACATTCTTATGGGTTAAGATTTTCTCAAAGTTAATTACATTTAGATATTTGATTCTATTTTTTCTCATGTAAACCATCCCATAACTTTTACCTTACTTAAGGAATAAATAAGACTAAACAAAGAGAAAAAAAGAACAAGAGTAAAGAGGGATAAAAAGATAATATACTACTGAAAGTCCATGTTTTCCCTAAGCTAATACATATTTATTTCCAAAAATTTTCCATTATTTTTACCATAATTAAGAATATATTTAATTTTTAAATATTCCATTTAATAAATCTAGTCATCTGGTCTTTTAATTCTTATTCAAAACATTTTTTTCAATCCATTGTAATTTTCTTAAAATCAATCGCATTTAAATATCTAAAATATGTCCTTATATATAAGCCATTCTAACTCTTTTATATTACTCATATCAAGAAATAAGAGAAGAAAAGAGAAGAAAGAGAGAGTACTATATTATTTGAGGGGCTCCTCTCTCTTAAAGTAAAATTCATATACAAAATGTTTCTATTACTTTAACCATATTCAAACAGGTGTTTATTTTTTAAATATTCTTTCTGATAAGTCCCATCATCTATTTTCTTAATTTTCACTTTGGCCTTCTTCTTTTGCCCAATATCTTTAATCAATATATTCTGCTGAATCAAAGAGTCTTTCCATATTCTTGTAGGTGTCACTGTAGATATAAAAAATAAGTCAAGCACAATATCTTTGTAAGAGGCATTTTCTCTTTCATATTTGTTGAAAATATTTTTCTTTCTTTTTCTCTATGTATCTCTTATCATTTTTTGTCTCTCCAGTTCGAGTGGTGTTCCTGAGATTTCTGCAATCCATTTTGACCAGTCTTTTTTCTTATCCTCAAATTTGTCTTGTGGTCTTAAAGTACAAGTTACCTTTTCCAAAACCAATATTTCTTGTAAATGTTTTTCCACTTGGGTTAAATCATACTTCTTTGTTGTGTTAAGTTCCATCTTCGAGTCTCTATCCTCGAATTTGTGTTCAGTTATCTGTTTTATATGCTCCTTCTCTATTGTTATTTCCTGGAATTTTTTTTGTTGTAAAGTTAAATTGGAAATGAATTGGTTTATGTTTTCAAAGTTATTTTGGATTTCTTTGTGGTTTGAAGTCATTGTTGTTTGAATTAGTTGCAGCATCTCATATGTCTCCTCTTGAAAGGTATTTATTTTTTCTTGATAAGTTCTTTCTGCAAGTCTCTGATTTTCCATAGTGGTCAAGAATCGAGGTTTTCTTTTCTCTGCAAATAGCTTTAGAGTCAGTTTAGTAGATATTTATAATCCAAAAAGGATCAAAAAGTTTACAATCCTCTCTTTGTCTGCAACCCAAATTGTTTTCTTTTTTTGTCACAGCTGTTCTCTATTGTTATAGCTTTGAAGGTCAAAAGCACAGATTAGTTTTTTTCCAGATTTTGCCAAGTCTTGTATAAAAGCCATAGCTGTCATAGTCTTTATCCACCACTAGATGTCAGCACCAGTTTATTTTTCAAATTATCAAAATAGAAAATTGCCTTTAAAATGAGAATCTTAACCATTCAACAATTACAAACTTATCCAAATTTAGGTTTTATATTCATTTCATTTTATTTCTGTATGTTTTGGTCCTCCATAAAAGATTTAATTTGCTGCTTCTGTTGTAAAAGGGTGGGGCAAAAATCCCCCTCCTTCACATTCAGAGGTTTTTTGCTTCTTGGGAATTTTTCCCCCAGGAAAGTTAATAAGTAGGATAGAGAAAATCGATGATCTTACCCAGATTCAAATGCATTGTTTACAATCAGCTTAAAATAGTGCTTTTTGACTTTGGTTGCTTGTAGCTTGGGCTAGACTCTGAAGTTAGGCTAGCCTTTCTCCTGTTGGTTTCTGGAAGGCTTCTCCTGGACTGATCGGGTTGACCGCTGTCTCTGGTCCGCGGGACTTCCTTCCTTCTTTGCCGTCTCTTTGGGGTCGCTTCTGGCCCATTTAGGGTCCCCTAATGGGAAGAAATTCATCCAAAGGACACGGAGCCCTGAAATCCCTTGGCTTCTGCACTACTGCACAAGACCGGAAATCCCTAAAATAGAACAAAATTCTCTTCATCCCATATATATATAAAACAGATCCTTCTAATCTTGTTATTTAGCCCTGGTCAGCAAAGGTCTATTAAGGGTTGCCAAAAATATAATAACCTTGATCATATAAATCCACTTTATATTCTTTTACTTCTAACAATTTTGACCTATACTATAAGCTTTGTAGAGCTTGATTTTTTTATTTTATATTCTTTTACTTCTAACAACTTTGATCTATAAGTGTTTCAAATAACTTTGTAGAATTTTTTTCTTTGTCTCTGTTCACAAAATTCTTAAGAATCTTAACAAGCATCTTTTGTAAATCTAATTTTGGAAAATTATCTGGGTCACTCTCTTGGTTTGTTATTTGCATGTGCCTTTTAATTATGAGACATCAGTCAGGGACAGCCCGTTCAGTAAACCAGACAGGAATCATGACTATGAGCTAATTCTCTTTATTGTAAAGGATTTACAATGTATTGCTACATTAACAAAATCTTGCAAGTCTGAAAGTACAAATCTCCTGCCATAACTTAACTGCCTGATCCATTAGGGCATGGGTGTCAAACTCGCTGTGTCACGTGACATGTCACAATGTATCACAACTTTTTTTGCATTGCCGGAGCTGGGATGGGCATGGCCTCCATATGATGCAACCGGCCATGGGCCGGCAGTTTGACACTCCTGCATTAGGGTGAGGTCTTTTCTGAGCTTCTTTCTTTGAAACTTAAGTAATTGTGAGATCCCTTCTCCCTTGCTCAATCATTTCCTAGGCAACATCTCTTCTCCTCAATCCTCAAGATCATTTTCACAGCCAATTTCTTTTGTATATCCAGTGTAACATATTTTTCCATGTCATTCTTCTAGCCTGTCATTTTTAAATCCACTTTCAGATCAGTCTTAGTCTTGTCAGGGAAAATTTGTTCCTCTTCCATATCTTTTAAACACACTATATCCATAAAGGCAAATACTATTAAAATAAACTTCCAGGTCTTTTGTTCAAAATTTTCCTTCATATGTTAAATGTCCAATGTTAAAATATTTTGCTTCATTCTGCATTAATAAGTCAAACTTAAATGTACTTTTCCTTTAATTATAATCTATACTTATCTCTAGTTCCC
>NW_015390302.1:11032-13907 GCF_001527695.2 Protobothrops mucrosquamatus | reverse complement strand
TTTTTTTCAAAATTTCAAAACAAAGGAAGGATTCTTTAATCAAATAATTAATCCTTAATTAATTCCAAAATCTTATTTCAAATTTATCTGAACCCTTGGTCCATTTGTAACTTTCTAAACTGAAAGTTTTATTAACTCTTTTGCTATTTATTAGAAAAAATTGAAGTTCATAAATTTGTAGTTAAGAGTATTTTCACTAAGCATTGAAGAAAACCCACTTGTTTCTACAACTTGCCAATGCAAAGGCTCCTAATAGCCAAAAAGCAGCTAACAATTTCCAAAATTGATTAGAAAAGGGAGCATGCAAACGGAGAGAACTTTGAAATGCACCAAGTGCATTTTGAGTAAAATGGCTATCCCCTCAGATCTCAAGGCTCTCAACCTGTTGGAGACTGCTGTCTTGCAATCTCCATGTATGGGCAATCTCAAGTTATTGGCTCTTCATCTTGCTGCAATCATCAACTCATGTAGCCACTTTCAATCTGCTTTTCCTCCCCCAGAAACCAGGGCTCAACTTCCCCACAGATTATTGCAAGGAATGTTTTCAAGTAAACCTAAGAAAATAGTTTGAGAAAAAAATTATAAAAATGGAAATGGAATGTTTATAATTAGCCTGTAGAACAGATAAGAAATTTTACTTATCTAGGAGATTTATTCTATTTTCATTATCACGGTCTCTTTGTTAAGTCTCTTCTCTTAATTTTTGCATTGCAAAATGCTGAAGCCATCCTGTATGATTTAATTTTTTTAAAATTCTCAGTGGATAAAAAAAAGTTTCCCACTGGGAACTTTTGTACAGGGTCAAAATCTGGATTAAGTCAGCTTTCAAATATGCAGACTGTTAACAGGCAAAATTTTAGGCGTCCTTTAAAAAAAAAAAACTTAATTCTTTTGCTGTTGCTCTGTTTAAGTTTGGACAATGTACCCTGAAGTCAAAATAAGGTAAGCCAACAGTAAAGCTGCCCTGTAAAATATATGGTTTTAAAGGACCAGTAGTTATTGCTCAAACATTTAAATAATAGTTTCACTAACTCTAGATTATTAAAAAAAGCTTTGAACTGGATTAATTATTCCAAAGGGGCCATATACCTGCCTTGCTTCTAAGTAAATACAGATTGTGTGATTCTCTGGACAAACACCTATTATAGGTAAAGCTAAACTGTCTTGCTCACTATGGAATTAAGACTTCAACTATAACTATTCTTTTTGGTTGGCTTCTTGTTTGCTTCAACTAATAGAAAATATTAGATTGCTTTTATCAAAGCTAAATTAGAAATTCTTCCTTCACACACAATAAAATGAATATTTGAAGGCATATTTGAAGTCATTGCTTTTGTACCAAGACCATGACTTTGTAACAGTAAGGAATAAGTCATTGAAATAGGTTCTTCTATTTGTCTTCCCATGTGGAAGCATATTGAGACTGAACTGGATGCCAGGCAGATCCAAGAGCCCCTGATAGAATTTACAATGTGTCAGACTTCCGGTTGGGATCTCACGGTGATGCAGACACAGGAAGACGGGGCTCCGTCTTTTGCGTCTGGTTTCAACCCAGTGGGGGACCCTGAAAAGGGTCAAATGTCGCCCTGTAGTGGCGGTAAGCAAGGAGGGGACTCTTGTTGATCATGGGGTGGTGGTGGCAGCTCCCCGTTTGATCCAAGGAAGCCCTCCAAACCGGCGGAGGAAAGACTGGCTGCATTCGTGTAGCCAGTCCTAAGCAGCAGACAACAGAAGTCAACAAGCACTACCAAATAACTTTATAGCAACGTGGATGAAACTGGATGAGACCTAAACTTTTCTTCATGATTTTAAGACCTCTTCCTGAAAATCTGCCCAAAGCGTTCCCTCCCAATGAAAGAGGAAAGGGAATTTCCACTCCACTCCCTCAGAAAAGAAAAGCGGCGAATTAATATACTTGGGACACTGGCGAAACCTACAAGACTTATCTAGAATTAAAATATACTTACAGCTTGAAAATTTGGGGACAAAAAGTGTTTTTAAGACCTTTTTATTTTTATTTTCTAAAGAAAAAGACTTGAAAAGTTTAACAATATAAGTTTTGGATCTAAAAACTGGAAAGTGGTGTTGATGACATCTAGTGGTGAATTACGACACTTCAACTTATTTATGCCTAAAAGAAACCTGGTTTGAAACCCAGAACTAGATAAGATCTTGACTGGCCTTGGAACTATTTTATTATTGAGAATTACAGTTGAGAAAAAAAAGGAACAGGCTTGGGAGCTGCTTATGTATGTGGCAAAGATGATAAACATTTTAAATTTGGCCTGTCTGAATTTTGAACATAAATACTGACTTTCAGAACTGCATTGTGGTTTTTTGGGGGAACGCTTTGGATTATAAATCTTTTTTTTTTTTTTTCAATATAAAATTTATTATTTTTCAACATAGAAAAAACATCACAAATATTTCACAATGCTATATGGAAAGAGAAAACCCCCCCCACCCCCCCCACCCCGGACTTCCCAAACCGAATCCCAGGATAATATTCAGATATAAGCAAACAAATATTAAAATCTCTAACTCCACAAAATATATTATTCTACATGAGTAGGTAAAATATATTAAAAAAAAGAAAAACAAGTTTACTGAAAACCTAAATTATATTCCACCACTCTGTGCTTCTTTTGAATATAAACAATCCATCTTCTCCATATCAATAAAAATTGTTCATTTGAGTGATTCTTCAAATAAGCAGAAATCTTTGCCATTTCAGCAAGGTACGAAACTTTCAATCTCCAGTCTTCCATTGTAGGTAAGATTTTACTCTTCCAGTTTTGTGCTATCAACAAACGGGCAGCAGTTAAACAATACAACATCAAATTCGTTTCTTTTGCATCCAAATTTTGTGTGATAC
>NW_015390302.1:0-8053 GCF_001527695.2 Protobothrops mucrosquamatus | reverse complement strand
TATACAACATACTTAGTCTGGCTATGACAAAAGGCATGGATTTGCTGAAGTCTTTTGAGTACATGAATAAAAATGATACAGAAGTGAAGCTGAGAAATACTGAAAGCATAAAACTGACAATTTAAATAAAGAATGAACATCAAAACAGACGGCAAGAGAAAGAGATCAAGAATTGAAGAAATAAAATTTAAATAATAATTAAAAAAAAAGAATTGAAGAAAGGACCAAGATCCCTGTCTCTCTCAAAAATATCCCACACAGCTGACTTGATTACCATGATTTAATTTGGGACAAAATCAGCTGAATAAAGTTGTATATTCTCTGGATCCATAAAAGTTGGTGGAGAATAAAGATAAGAAGATAAGCTAGGTAGATTTAAAGACAGTCTTTTTGAATTTTAAGATAAATGCAACTTAATTGTTACTTCAGCTGTTAAGGTAGAATACTTTCATATGTATTAGGAGTGGTCATAGTGCAGTGGTTAGAATGCAGTATTGCGGGCTAAGTCTGCCCACTGCCGGGAGTTTGATCTTGACTGGTTCAAGGTTGACTCAGCCTTCCATCCTTCCGAGGTCTGTAAAACCGAGGACACAGATTGTTGGGGGCAGTATGTTGACTCTGTAAACTGCTTAGAGAGTGCTGTAAAGCACTATGAAGTGGTATATAACTCTAAGTGCTATCGCTATTGCTATTAAAATGAAAAGTTTCTTAGGATGGAACAACATTGATCTGTAATTATGCTGATATTTAAAAGAGTAAGTTTAAATGTTTAAACCAATGTTTCTAACACCAAAAGTCTTGATAAAATCAAAGCCAATTCAAGTCTTGGATACATGTTCACAGAAATATTCTCCTCCCTTCCATTGCATTCTGGAAGAAGTGGTAGCAATTTCCTTTGTGTAGCTGGGTTGCAAAAGTCCACTGAATGGCATCAAAGAGATACAGCAGGCTTTTGGTTGTTGTTTAGTGGTTTTCTGTAGCTTTGCAACCCAGATATGTAGGCCTATTTTGTGTCTGATATAGTGGCAACATAAATCTTCCCTTGTCTCCCTTGAGGATTTGATTCTAGAACAAGGGATCAGTTGATAATGTGGTTCTAATGCATCCCCTGATCATTATGTGTTCCAGTTATGCTATTCCTTGTTTTCCTTTCATAAAGTCAGAAGGAAACAATTGTAGATGTTTTTGCTGTAGCTGAGAGGGTATTTCTAAGGGCAAATCTAGACATCCAGTTTAATGTAGTTTGTTGCAGTCCACCCAAGTATGACTGCCTAAATTTGCTCTGTCTACCTTGCCGTTTTTTACTCTGCTTCAAAGAGGCCAGCAACCATGCTTTCCTTAACAGTTTATTGCAGGACAAGGTGAGATGCAATGACTGGTAGATTTGTCAGTAAGCAAAGTAAACATCTGCCAAATATTATCCCTAATGTGATCTAAGGCTTGGGGAAGAGGTATGTTTTAACAGATAGCTAGAGAAGTAATTTTTGTCATCTGTCAGAACCTTAACAATTTACTTCAGAGAGGCTTTTTTCTCTAGGAATCTGGGTGTGATATTCCTGGTACTGATTGACCAAGTCATTTGTGAGCATTGAGAGTTGTATGAGAGTTTTCTGGTCCTGGTCTACCACTTTTTTCTGGGATCTTGATATTGCCAGATAAAGCAGTAGGCAAGACATTTTTTCTCTACCAGTTTAGATAGGAAGGCAAACAAGAATCCTGTAAGTGCTTAGAGAAGCCCTGGTAGACTCTTTTCTAGCAGTGCATCACTCTTCTAACAATGTTGCCACCAAGAATGGTAGAGAAAACACGTACAGAAGTCTGTTCTACCACTTTCTATGATGTTCCTCTTCTACTGTTGTGAAAATCCAGCAGGATAAACTGAAAGATCCATGAAAAGAAGTCAACAATGATCACAAAGGAGAGTGAATGCTGGGTGTGGCTGAAATCAATTGTTAAGAGCTGGGCAGATTCCAAAGCTGCGCAAATTGTGCATTCAGGAAGGCATTTGTTGAGAGAGAAAGGAAAACACTATTTCCACCTGAAGTCAGGTGGCGTTAACTATGGAAAGAGGAGAGAAAGTGTTTGTGCTATGTGTAAGTACCCTTTAAATGGCCATCCTTAATACAGGATTTAGATGTGATCGTTATTAGATTTTTCTCTTCAAATTAGAATATTATTTTCAACTGAGTAGGGCATCTGAAAAATGCTATAATTTCCAGGATACTCTTTCAAGGGTTATAGCTGAATTCATTTCACATAAAACTACAAAACTACTATACCTCTCTGAAACCCCCCCTGAAAACAATGATTTTTACAAATATCATTGACAGCCTTCCTTCCTTCCTTCCTTCCTTCCTTCCTTCCTTCCTTCCTTCCTTCCTTCCTTCCTTCCTTCCTTCCTTCCTTCCTTCATGTGATTCCAACCAATAGCTTATTTACATGATAAAAAAATCACAACAACAACAAAGAGAAAAATAATAATCATTCCAAAAAATTGTTCAAATTACACATTCTGTAAGCTTATGAATATTTATCTCATTCCATATTTTGGATTACAACTATAGTTCTGGATATCTTAATAATGTTTTCCCATCAAGTTTCATATTTTATTTCCAATAATACAGCCATGAAGTTTCCTTCATGTGATTTAGATTGGAAGTATATGAAATTCATTTTATTTTACTTTTAGAAACTTTTAGAGATTTTAAAAATCTTTTTATTTTTGTTAAATCTAGGAGTTATTGAAGCAAATGTTGAATATACACAGTAAAGTAATATCAAAGAAACCCAATATTTTTTGCCATCATTCTTTAATCAACAGCACCAATAGTTATAAATAGAAAAAGAAATTTGATCCTTATATCTTCTATTGGTTAAGTGTTGTTTCATAGAAAGAGAAGGAACTAGTTTATATCTTGGCATGCAGTTTGTTTTTAAAGGCTATAGCACTTTATTATGAAGAAATTATACTGAAATAATTAGCTGTGATTTGCATATCATTGCTAATTTTGGATTTATCCAATGAAGAAACATTTCAAATTTCCATTTTTACCCTTTAGAATTTATGTAGGATTTGGGGCTATGTGTCTGAAGAATGCTGTTATCCAGTGTTGGCAGCTGAGGGCCCCACATATCTTTGGGAGCAATGAAAGGGGTGGAGTTGGTAAGATGTATTTTTGGTTTTTCTTTCCTGGATTTTGCAGGGAAGATTTTGTCTTACATGCAGTTTGGTAGAAATAGGTTGTCTACTAATGTGCATCCATTATTTTGGTAAATACCACTGTTTCTAAGTTGTGTATGAATTGTGAAATTTTTCAAGTCTTTGCTTTTTGCATTTCCAGTTTATGTTACAGTGGAGGAATGCAATGTGGACAATTCCAGTTATGGTTTAATGAATAATACTTTATAGATTGGGCAATACATCTTTTTGTTGGTGGTGGTTTGGTTAACAAAGTGAAGAAAATGAACATGTACAGCCCAATATGCCGTGTACCACATATACCAAATTTCAGACTATAATGTTAACATAAACAACAGCCTATCTATTTTACCAATGATAACAAAGGTGATAATGGTGTCATAAATTGTGACCAAATTTTCAGTATATTTTTCTTTGCAAAGGATTCACTTCTTTTAAAAGGCTGCTGTTATAAAGGTAATCAATTCCATTTTTTTCTTATTTGGGATTGTAATCCAACTTCTGCAAAAAGAAGAGAAACATAAATACGTTCATTATTATTATTATTATTATTATTATTATTATTATTATTATTATTATTATTATTATTTATTTATTTATCAAATTTATACCCCGCCCTTCTCCTAACGGACTCAGGGTGGCTTACAGCCAGTTAAAACAGATAACTAATACAATAATACTAATTTTAAAATATGATTAAAATGAAATATTCATTATTGGCCGTTTCTTTTTAAAATTATTTTAAAAACCAAATTAAAATACCCCTTAGGCCAGTCCGGCTAGCTGAAATAGCCATGTCTTGAGGGCGCGGTGGAAGGAGGGGAGATCCGGAATCACCNTATACAACATACTTAGTCTGGCTATGACAAAAGGCATGGATTTGCTGAAGTCTTTTGAGTACATGAATAAAAATGATACAGAAGTGAAGCTGAGAAATACTGAAAGCATAAAACTGACAATTTAAATAAAGAATGAACATCAAAACAGACGGCAAGAGAAAGAGATCAAGAATTGAAGAAATAAAATTTAAATAATAATAAAAAAAAAAGAATTGAAGAAAGGACCAAGATCCCTGTCTCTCTCAAAAATATCCCACACAGCTGACTTGATTACCATGATTTAATTTGGGACAAAATCAGCTGAATAAAGTTGTATATTCTCTGGATCCATAAAAGTTGGTGGAGAATAAAGATAAGAAGATAAGCTAGGTAGATTTAAAGACAGTCTTTTTGAATTTTAAGATAAATGCAACTTAATTGTTACTTCAGCTGTTAAGGTAGAATACTTTCATATGTATTAGGAGTGGTCATAGTGCAGTGGTTAGAATGCAGTATTGCGGGCTAAGTCTGCCCACTGCCGGGAGTTTGATCCTGACTGGTTCAAGGTTGACTCAGCCTTCCATCCTTCCGAGGTCTGTAAAACTGAGGACACAGATTGTTGGGGGCAGTATGTTGACTCTGTAAACTGCTTAGAGAGTGCTGTAAAGCACTATGAAGTGGTATATAACTCTAAGTGCTATCGCTATTGCTATTAAAATGAAAAGTTTGTTAGGATGGAACAACATTGATCTGTAATTATGCTGACATTTAAAAGAGTAAGTTTAAATGTTTAAACCAATGTTTCTAACACCAAAAGTCTTGATAAAATCAAAGTCAATTCAAGTCTTGGATACATGTTCACAGAAATATTTTCCTCCCTTCCATTGCATTCTGGAAGAAGTGGTAGCAATTTCCTTTGTGTAGCTGGGTTGCAAAAGTCCACTGAATGGCATCAAAGAGATACAGCAGGCTTTTGGTTGTTGTTTAGTGGTTTTCTGTAGCTTTGCAACCCAGATATGTAGGCCTATTTTGTGTCTGAAATAGTGGCAACATAAATCTTCCCTTGTCTCCCTTGAGCATTTGATTCTAGAACAAGGGATCAGTTGATAATGTGGTTCTAATGCATCCCCTGATCATTATGTGTTCTAGTTATGCTATTCCTTGTTTTCCTTTCATAAAGTCAGAAGGAAACAATTGTAGATGTTTTTGCTGTAGCTGAGAGGGTATTTCTAAGGGCAAATCTAGACATCCAATTTAATGTAGTTTGTTGCAGTCCACACAAGTATGACTGCCTAAATTTGCTCTGTCTACCTTGCCGTTTTCTACTCTGCTTCAAAGAGGCCAGCAACCATGCTTTCCTTAACAGTTTATTGCAGGACAAGGTGAGATGCAATGACTGGTAGATTTGTCAGTAAGCAAAGTAAACATCTGCCAAATATTATCCCTAATGTGATCTAAGGCTTGGGGAAGAGGTATGTTTTAACAGATAGCTAGAGAGGTAATTTTTGTCATCTGTCAGAACCTTAACAATTTACTTCAGAGAGGCTTTTTTCTCTAGGAATCTGGGTGTGATATTCCTGGTACTGATTGACCAAGTCATTTGTGAGCATTGAGAGTTGTATGAGAGTTTTCTGGTCCTGGTCTACCAATTTTTCTGGGATCTTGATATTGCCAGAGAAAGCAGTAGGCAAGACTTTCTTTTCTCTACCAGTTTAGATAGGAAGGCAAACAAGAATTCTGTAAGTGCTTAGAGAAGCCCTGGTAGACTCTTTTCTAGCAGTGCATCACTCTTCTAACAATGTTGCCACCAAGAATGGTAGAGAAAACACCTACAGAAGTCTGTTCTACCACTTTCTGTAGTGAAGTTGGTGTTGATGTTCCTCTTCTACTGTTGTGAAAATCCAGCAGGATAAACTGAAAGATCCATGAAAAGAAGTCAACAATGATCACAAAGGAGAGTGAATGCTGGGTGTGGCTGAAATCAATTGTTAAGAGCTGGGCAGATTCCAAAGCTGCACAAATTGTGCATTCAGGAAGGCATTTGTTGAGAGAGAAAGGAAAACACTATTTCCACCTGAAGTCAGGTGGCGTTAACTATGGAAAGAGGAGAGAAAGAGTTTGTGCTATTTAGATGTGATCGTTATTAGATTTTTCTCTTCAAATTAGAATATTATTTTCAACTGAGTAGGGCATCTGAAAAATGCTATAATTTCTAGGATACTCTTTCAAGGGTTATAGCTGAATTCATTTCACATAAAACTACAAAACTACTATACCTCTCTGAAACCCCCCCTGAAAACAATGATTTTTACAAATATCATTGACAGTCTTCCTTCCTTCCTTCCTTCCTTCCTTCCTTCCTTCCTTCCTTCCTTCCTTCCTTCCTTCCTTCATGTGATTCCAACCAATAGCTTATTTACATGATAAAAAAATCACAAGAACAACAAAGAGAAAAGTAATAATCATTCAAAAAAATTGTTCAAATTACACATTCACATAAACATTCTGTAAGCTTATGAATATTTATCTCATTCCATATTTTGGATTACAACTATAGTTCTGGATATCTTAATAATGTTTTTCCATCAAGTTTCATATTTTATTTCCAATAATACAGCCATGAAGTTTCCTTCATGTGATTTAGATTGGAAGTATATGAAATTCATTTTATTTTACTTTTAGAAACTTTTAGAGATTTTAAAAATCTTTTTATTTTTGTTAAATCTAGGAGTTATTGAAGCAAATGTTGAATATACACAGTAAAGTAATATCAAAGAAACCCAATATTTTTTGTCATCATTCTTTAATCAACAGCATCAGTAGTTATAAATAGAAAAAGAAATTTGATCCTTATATCTCCTATTGGTTAAGTGTTGTTTCATAGAAAGAGAAGGAACTAGTTTATATCTTGGCATGCAGTTTGTTTTTAAAGGCTATAGCACTTTATTATGAAGAAATTATACTGAAATAATTAGCTGTGATTTGCATATCATTGCTAATTTTGGATTTATCCAATGAAGAAACATTTCAAATTTCCATTTTTACCCTTTAGAATTTATGTAGGATTTGGGGCTATGTGTCTGAAGAATGCTGTTATCCAGTGTTGGCAGCTGAGGACCCCACATATCTTTGGGAGCAATGAAAGGGGTGGAGTTGGTAAGATGTATTTTTGGTTTTTCTTTCCTGGATTTTGCAGGGAAGATTTTGTCTTACATGCAGTTTGGTAGAAATAGGTTGTCTACTAATGTGCATCCATTATTTTGGTAAATACCACTGTTTCTAAGTTGTGCATGAATTGTGAAATTTTTCAAGACTTTGCTTTTTGCATTTCCAGTTTATGTTACAGTGGAGGAATGCAATGTGGACAATTCCAGTTATGGTTTAATAAATAATACTTTATAGATTGGGCAATACATCTTTTTGTTGGTGGTGGTTTGGTTAAGAAAGTGAAGAAAATGAACATGTACAGCCCAATATGCTGTGTACCACATATACCAAATTTCAGACTATAATGTTAACATAAACAACAGCCTATCTATTTTACCAATGATAACAAAGGTGATAACGGTGTCATAAATTGTGACCAAATTTTCAGTATATTTTTCTTTGCAAAGGATTCACTTCTTTTAAAGGCTGCTGTTATAAAGGTAATCAATTCCATTTTTTTCTTATTTGGGATTGTAATCCAACTTCTGCAAAAAGAAGAGAAACAGGGAGAAGTGTGAATCAGCTACTACACATCAGTCATGCAAGAACAGAAAGGCATCCAAAAAGAGAAGCTACCTTCTGGTAGGTGATTCAGTTATAAGGGATGTAAATTTAGGAAAGGACACAGAAGCTTCGAAAGAGGTCAGGTGTCTTCCAGGTGCTACTGTCAGTAGGGACAAGAAACGTATTTCTAAAATAATTAAGAATGGCAGCAAGGGCTGTGATGTGGAGGCTATTGTACATCTTGGCACTAACGATCTGTCCCAAAAAGATGTACTCTCTGTGCAGAATGATTTCCAGAGCTTGGGGAAGGAACTTAGCAGAATAG
>NW_015390301.1:65509-72789 GCF_001527695.2 Protobothrops mucrosquamatus | reverse complement strand
AAGAGACAGAGAGGAGGGGAGAGAGAGTGAAGGAGGGAGAGAGAGAGAGAAGAAAGGAGAGAGACAGAAGGAGGGAAAGAGAGAGAAGGAGAGAGAAGGAGGGAGAGAGAGAGAGAAGAAAGGAGAGAGACAGAAGGAGGGAAAGAGAGAGAGAAGGAGAGAGAAGGAAGGAGAGAGAAGGAGGGAGGGAGAGAGAGAGAGAGAAGGAGGGGGAGAGACAGAAGGGGGAGAGAAAGGGAGAAGGAGGGAGGGAGGGAGAGAAGGAGAGAGAGAGAGACAGAAGGAGGGAGAAGGAAAGAGGGAGAGAAGGACGGAGAGAGACACAGAGAGAGAACCAGAGAAGGAGGGAGAGAGAGAGAAGGAGGGAGAGGAAAAGAGACAGAGAGCAGGGGAGAGAGAGAAGGAGGGAGAGGGAGTGAAGGAGGGAGAGAGTGAAAGAGAGGAGGAGGAGAGAGAAGAAAGGAGAGAGACAGAAGGAGGGAGAGAGAGAGAAAGAGAGAAGGAAGGAGAGAGATAGAAGGAAGGAGAGAGGAGGAAGAGAGAGAGAGAGAGAGAAAGAAGAAAAAAATGGAGAGGCTGGCCAAGGAGATGTCCTCTCCACTTTGGGCCCTGGCTGAACCCACCAGTAGCTCTGACCCTGTCCACCAGCAGCTCAATTCTTCTGCCTCTTGGCCCTGTCCTGTGTTTTCTTTCCATTTTTGTTTGCTTAACAGGCAGGTTAATTGCCTGCCATCCATCAACGTCGGTCATTGACCCCTGGCTGCTGTCCCCAGCCTTCTCCCACCAGGAACTCCCACCCAGTCGGTTTCAGCTCCTGTTCTGATGAAAGCCAAGCGGGCTTCAGATTCGACCCAGGTTCAGGAAAACAACAACTCGGAAGCCAGGCCAAGAATCAGGTCTGGACTGTATCAAGAGGGTGTGACCTCACCTGCTCTTTTCTCTGCTCTTCCTTTGGAGAGTCCTGGCACGGGCTGAAGAAACTCTGCAGTGGCAAATCTAGAGACACACACACACAAACCAAAGCCAAAGAAAACAAGATAATTATATATCTGGAAGATTTATGAGAAAAAAACAACACACTTCTGGTGGGGAAAAAAAACCAGGATTGCAAGAACAGTCAAAAGTTAAAGGGAGGCTTAAAATGTGTGTGCCAACAGCCCTCAACCCTCTTATTCTAGCCCCAAAAGGATTCCAGAGGTGGGTCAGGAAAACAGGAATTTTGCAATGGGAGGAAGTTGAGCAGAAGTTGGTGGTGGAGACCCTTGCTAAGCTGTGAACTCCTAATAGGCCTTGAGAATAATCTTGGGGAACAGAAGGAACGGCCTCAATCCAGCCAAAGATCATACAAAGGAGGTCTTAGCCCACAGAAGGTGGGGGAGATGGCGAAGATCTCCCTAGTTCCCAACCTCAAAGGGTTGACACAACCGTTGCTTGTATTTCTGGTTGAACCCGAGCTATGAAACCATTTTGAGGTACAAACGAGACTCATCCTTCTCTAGGTTCCCTAGAACAGGAATCTCCAAACTTCTGGTTGAACACAAGCTATGAACCCATTCTGAAGTTCAAATGAGACTCATCCTTCTCTAGGTTCCCTAGAACAAGAATCTCCAAACTTCTGGTTGAACACGAGCTATGAACACATCTTGAGGTTCAAATGAGACTCATCCTTCTCGAGGTTCCCTGGAACAGGAATCTCCAAACTTGGCAATTTTGAGACTTGTGGACTTCAACTCTCCTGCTGGCTGAGGAATTCTGGGAATTGAAGTCCACAAGTCTTAAAAGTTGCCAAGTGTGGACAACCCTGCTCTAGAAGATGGACTCCACCCTCAACAGAGGACTCTGGTCCCTGCTTTTAACTCCAGCAGCTTCTATAGCTTTGGGTCACTCCAGGAAACATCTCTGAAGGCGATCAAGATGTTCTCTGTAGCTAGAGCGATCTAAAGTCTTCCCTCCTCCTCCTACATTTTTCTGAGCTGGAGTAGGGTGGCGTGGGAGCGTTGCTTTGGTCCCTTAATACAAGCAGATTCTTTCTCACCCAGAATTCTTTTTCTCTCTAGCTGCAGCCATTGCTGAATGCAGGAACTGATGGCAGCAAATATTTCATCTTCTTCTCCGTCCGCATCGAACTGGAAAGGAGAAGAAATACGGTCTCAGTCTTGGTCCAATCCTCTGCTCTGTTCTTCTCCCTACTATGTGTGCAAAAAGTCTTTACTTTTGGACTTCAGTTTCAAGTGTCTAACATCCCTTCAGAGAAGGGATGGAGAAGATAACAAGTGGACATTCGTAGACGTATCTCTGTATTGCTTCTCCCGAGGGTGATAACCGCAAAGAAATATTGTTATGAAATTCCAACATCATCAAGTTCCTCAGTAATATGAAAAAATCAGGCTTAAAAGCAGATGTCACTTTGAACTGGACCCAAATTGGTTCTATAAGGCAACAACCACAGTTCTTGAGATACCAAAAGGGCTTTGAGTGGTATGGTTGACCGCCAAAGAGACGTGTGTGATAAAGTCTATGGAGATTCTCAGTCATCCAGGTCCAACAGTTGTCCCAAAAGTGCTTTTTCAAAAGGCAACTGGACTTGTCACAGCTGAAGAAGCTTCTGGAATGAGAAACGAAACGTGTTCAAGGAAAAACCAAGAAAGTCCAGTTGCCTTTTTGAAAAAGCACCTTTGGAACAACCGTTGGACCTGGACAGCTGAGAATCTTCAAAGACATTGGCACACACGTCTCTTCGGAAGTCAACCAAGAACCTTTGGGACAGTGTGGGACAAAGAAAACTGGCAAAATATTGTCCATCCTCTTCAGGGTGATGATGGATGACTCTAACATCAAGCTAGGAGTCTTGTTTGTCCAGCTGAAGGAACATTCTTCTCTAGTAACCTAGCAAGCATGACGTCTTTTGCTTAGGTCACCCAGGAAACCAGCTTCATGCAGAGCTTCTGGCCCATGCCCTAAGCAACTGAGGTTCTCAGGAGATGGGTCACTGAGCAAGGCACTGAAAAGCAAGCCTAGACATCTTCTGGGATTCCCGCCCTCGCGATCCTCACCCGGACCAAGATGCCCTTCTCCTGGTAGTACTTCCCAATCAGCTGAGCATTCTGCTTGAAGGTCTCCAGCCTGCGCTCAATGGCGTGAGGGTTATCATCCAAGCGTCCTTGGTCCTGAGCCCTTCCTTTTAGTCGCTGCCGGAGCTGTTGACTCGAGCATGCCAGGAAGACCACAACATCTGGAGAACCAACCTAAGAAAGGCAAAGGATGGAGGATAGGATTGTGAGAAGCCAACCTTGGATTGGTCTCATCCCAGCTTGCTTGCTTTCGGTCCTTCATTCTTTTTTCAGAATAGAATAGAGCTGGAAGGGACCTTGGAGGTCTTCTAGTAGTCCAGCCCCCTGCTCAAGCAGGTGAACCTATACCATTTCAAATAAGTGACTGTCTAGCCTCTTCTTCAAAGCCTCCAGTGATGGAGCGCCCACAACTTCTGGTGGAAAGCTGTTCCACTGGTTAATTGTCCTCACAGTTAGGAAGTTTCTCCTTAGTTCCAGGTTTGCTTCTCTCTTTGATCAGTTTCCAACCATTGTTTCTTGTCTTGCCTTCAGGTGCTTTGGAGAATAAGTTGACCCCCCTCTTCTTCTTTGTGGCAGCCCCTCAAATGCTGGAATACTGCTATCAGGTCCCCCCTATTCCTTCTTGTCTCTACACTAGCCAAACCCAAATCTTGCAGCCATTCTTCATATGTTTTAGTCTCCAGACCTTGGATCATCTTACTTGCTCTTCTCTGGACTTTTCCCCCTCTACATTTACTTCTTCCCTGAAAAAGCCAGCCTCACCTGTTGGCCTCTCTACCATCAGGTGAAAGATGTAGGGAAAAGTTTCTGGAAGGTCAGGTGGAGAGGAGAACTCAAGAAGGACACCAACCTACCATCTCTCAGGGACGAATGTTGGCAGCGTCATCTCACCTGCTCCTCAAACAGGAAGGCCTGGCCAATGTCTCGCGGGAACCCATCCACCACAAAACCTTTGGCCTCTGGGTGCTTGATGAACTGCTGCTTCAGCTCTTCAACGGTCGTCTCCTGAAAAGCACAAGAGATATCTCAAGAGAGAGGGGTGGCAGTGAGGTGTCTTGTAGACCCAACGGTCTACAATGGTCAACAGTCGTATCATGGGGCAAACTTCACTTAATAAGTGTCCTGCTTAGCAAGGGGAATGTTGAGCTCAGTTGTGCCCATAAGGTGAGGGCTGTGTGTGTGTGTGTGTGTGTGTGTGTGTGTGAGGGGGCTAACGGCAGTTTCAAGGCGCATCTCGCTCACCGACGGGGCTAACTCTCCGTCGGCAATAATCTTGGCAATGAGCTCCCACTTCTTGTCGCTGGCGACACGACGGAGCGTCTGAGCGCGCAGAATTTCTCCGACGGAGACGCCGACGAAGCCAAAGTGAGCAGCCATCCTCCGGCTTTGCGTCCCCTTCCCGCTCCCAGGACCCCCTGCGAGGGAGAAATGTGGGGGGTCATTTTGGCAGGAAGCAGGATCGAAGGGGCATCTGAGCATCGGGACCAAATTTAATCAAAGAGGCCAGTCTAGATAAGGCAGCCGAAGACCAGAAGGGATTAGAACCATCCCTCTTAATAATCCTGCAATTTTTCAATCTTAGCTGCAAAAAAAGAGACTGGGGGAATTTTTCACCCCCACCAAAAATTTGTAGGTTGAGAAAGGAGATTCTTTCTAGGGCTGTATATATAGAGAGAGGATAAGTAAGCTATCCTTCTCCAGATCCTGTTCTAATTGATCACGAAGGACTAGAAGATCTCTAAGGTCTCTTCCAGCCTTCTGATTCTATGATTTATCTTCTCCTTCTTCTCCTCCCTTTCCCCTCCATCTTCTCCTTCTCCTCTGTCTCCATCTTCTCCTCCTCCTCCTCCATCTTCTCCTCCTCCTCCCCTCCATCTTCTCTTTCTTCTCCTTCTCCTCCTTCTCCTTCTTCTCCTCCTCTTCCATCTTCTCCTCCTCCCTCTTGTCCTCTTCCCTCCATCTTCTCCTTCTCTTTCTTCTCCGTCTCCATCTCCTCCTCCTCCTCCATCTCTTCCTCCTCCCTCTTGTCCTCCTCCTCCCCTCCATCTTCTCCTTCTCCTTCTCCTTCTTCTCCTCCTTCTTCTTTCTCCTTTGCCTCCTTCTCCATTTCCTCCTCATCTCCACAAACCTCACTTCCTCTTAACACTGATGATGTTACCTAGTAGGGTAGTGAAACATCTGCAAGAAAACCATCAAGTGCCTAACACCCCACAGTCCTCCTCCTCCTCCTCCCTCCCCATCTCCAAGGTCCCTTCTGCCTCTATGATTCTATGACCTTCTCTTTTCCCCCCTCTGGTGTGTCCCTCAACTCCCAAATGAAGCTCTGATGCTCCTGCAAGAAACACAGACATATTCTAGGGAGTTGGGCCTCTGACACCTCACAGGATCCTAAGACTGGAAGAGACCTCAAAGGTCTTCTAGTCCAACCCTGCAGGGATCTGCTTCCCGCCCAGATCTTTCTTCTGACCGAACCTCTCACCTATCACAAAAACGATCTTCGGACGGGGCCGTTCAGGGTCAAACACGTCGTATTCCTGGATTAGCCCAGTGGATTCGGTCATGTCGGAATCGCTCTCGATGGAGAACTGGCTCTGCACACAGGATACGTCCTGGTGGGAGCCGAAGGGGGCTGAGGTGGAAGCTGCAAGCGAGAAGGAAGAAGTCACAGCCTATGTGGGGAGTGGAAACTCATCGGAGAGGACAAGGCAAGGCAATGGGACAAGGCAGTGCTCAACTTACGACACAATGGGGATCAGAAGTTCCGTTGCTAAGCAAGGAAACGGTTAAGTGAATTTTGCCCCCATTTTACAACCTTAGTTGTAGTTGTTCAATTAGCAACCCGGTTGTTAAACGAATCCAACTTCCCCCTTGACTTTGCTTGTCAGGTTGCAAAGCGTGACCTCAACATGCTGCCACTGTCATAAATATGAATCTCTCACCCAGCCTCCGAATGTCAGTCACGTGACCACGGGGACGTGGCAACGGTCATACGTGTGAATAATGGTCACACGCCGCTTTTTCCAGTGCCGCTGTAACTTCAGTCCCTAAGCGAGTTGTTGTAAATTGAGGACTACCTGTAGGGTGGGGGATGCTGTGCAAGGACCGGCCGCAAGTCCTTTTTTCCAGTTTTGAGGGGTCACCAAAAGAATTGTGACTACGTCCAGGACTAAGTGCATTAAGGGATGTGCAAGCAAAACTCTCTGATAAACATGAAGCTTTTCTTCCCAGGATTCCCAAGGGTTCTCTTTCCCCAACCAGGAGCCAGAGATCCCATGCCTCTCAGAGGGAAGGATGCCTGGCGGAGACATAGTTCTTCTCCCAGGATCCCAAAGGATCTCTTTCCCCATCCAGGAGTCGAAGACCTCGTGCAACTAAGAGGGAAGGACGCCTGGTGGAGATATAGTTCTGCTCTCAGGATCCCAAGGATCTCCTTCCCCATCCAGCTGGAGACCCCATGCATCTCAAAAAGAAGGACGCCTGGTGGAGATATAATTCTGCTCCCAGGAACCCAAGGATCTCCTTCCCCATCCAGCTGGAGATCCCGTGCATCTCAGAGGGAAGGACGCCTGGTGGAGATATAGGATCCCAAAGGACCTCTTTCCCCATCCAGCTGGAGATCCCATGCATCTCAAAGAGAAGGACGCCTGGTAGAGATATAGTTCTACTCTCAGGATCCCAAGGATCTCCTTCCCCATCCAGCTGGAGACCCCATGCATCTCAAAGAGAAGGACACCTGGTGGAGATATAGTTCTGCTCCCAGGAACCCAAGGATCTCCTTCCCCATCCAGCTGGAGATCCCATGCATCTCAGAGGGAAGGACGCCTGGTGGAGATATAGGATCCCAAAGGACCTCTTTTCCCCATCCAGGAGCTGGAGACCCCATGCCTCTCAGAGGGAAGGACGCCTGGTGGAGATATAGTTCTGCTCCCAGGAACCCATCCAGGAGCCGGAGATATAGAGGGAAGGACGCCTGGTCTCTTAACACAGAGACCTTGAAACCCACCACCTGTGGAACGGTCATCCACCTGAATGGAAGAGGGCCTTCTTGTTTAAGCCCCCAGCGGTAGATTGAACATCTTCTTGACTGAGGAACGTGTCCCACTGCAGCTTCTCTGGACCACCCATCGCCCGGACCTTCGTCAAGCATCCTTCAAGGTAGCTGATGGGGTCTTCTGGCCGGGAATACATCAGTCCTGTCAACATGCTCTG
>NW_015390301.1:2448-63532 GCF_001527695.2 Protobothrops mucrosquamatus | reverse complement strand
GGAACGGTCATCCACCTGAATGGAAGAGGGCCTTCTTGTTTAAGCCCCCAGCGGTAGATTGAACATCTTCTTGACTGAGGAACGTGTCCCACTGCAGCTTCTCTGGACCACCCATCGCCCGGACCTTCGTCAAGCATCCTTCAAGGTAGCTGATGGGGTCTTCTGGCCGGGAATACATCAGTCCTGTCAACATGCTCTGGAGGAGGAGGAGGAGGAGGAAGAGGAAGAGGAAGAGGAGGAGAAGCAGTAAGAGTGAGGTATTTTTTTTTTTTTTTTAAAGGACCTCGTTCCTAAATTACAGGTGGTTTCCGACTTAGGATCACAACATTTCTGCTGCTAAGCAGAAACATGGTGTGTTTTGTCCCATATTAGGATCTTCCTTCTTAACTGAAGCACTGCTGGTTGTTCAGTTAGTGACATGGTTGTTAAGTGAATCTGGACACACACACCCCCATGCTGTCAGAAGGTCGCAAAATAGGATCGCGTCCACCCCAGGGCGCTGCAACCGTCATAAGTACGAAGCGTCTGAATTTTGATCGCGTGACCGTGAGGATGCTGCAACCGGTCGTAAGACACCTTTTTCAGTGGTGTTGTAACTTCGGTCGCTAAATAAAACTGATGTAAGTGGAGGATTATCTGTAACTTAGGAGGAGGAGTGTCCATGGCTAGGACTCCTGGACTTTCCCCAAGAGTGACAGTTGAACGTGCCAATCCAATCAGGCAGCATAAATTTCCCGGTGATTTCATTTGTCGGAGGATGGAAGCTTCCTAAGGGTGGAAGCTTCCCAGAAGAATTTCCTTTGGGCTTGAGCTTGCAAGTCTTATACACCCACGTGCAGGGAAACCACATTTTCCATTCATCCCTCTCCAGATCCAACAGGCCTTCTGTGCGTGCTCAGAAGCACTCCTTCCTCTAAAGAACGCTTCAACTGGTGCTCCTGTTTTATTTTGAAGTATCTCCAGTGAATTCAGGGCTGCTGACTGGGGAATATCTTAGTGTCTGCAAGGAAGGATGTGTGTACTGAGATTTGAAATGCAAATTTTAGCATAGTGTCCTTCAATGTCAGCAACTGTAAGACCACTGGACTTCAACTCCCAGAATTCCCCAGCTCCCCAGCTGGGGAATTCTGGGAGATGAAGTCCACAGGTCTTTAAAAAACTCTCGCACCCTTTTTAAAAAGTTCTCGGAAGAGATGCCTTGTAAAACCAGCTTTCAGAATTAGCCATGGAGACATTTGCTGTGTTGTGATGCTGCTATGGACAAACACACCCTCATTATTTAGATTTCTTGGCAGAATT
Source organism: Protobothrops mucrosquamatus (assembly GCF_001527695.2). Taxonomy (NCBI): domain Eukaryota; kingdom Metazoa; phylum Chordata; class Lepidosauria; order Squamata; family Viperidae; genus Protobothrops; species Protobothrops mucrosquamatus. The sequence continues at coordinate 62,233 of NW_015390301.1, read as the reverse complement.
GTTCGAGGAGAAAGAAATCTGCTGATCCGTACAAGGCAACCCACAATTGAATTTAGCCCGCCCTTTTCTAACATCCCCGAATGCCTCAGAGTTAGCATCACTCTGATGAATTATGGGAAAATCCAATGGGGAAGGGTCTCTGGCCTTAACGCACCCTTAGCTGGTTGCCCCTATTTATTGCATAGCACAGAACAGCAAAGCACAGCACAGCATAGAATGTAGAATATAGAATAGAATATAGAATAGAATAGAATAGAATAGAATAGAATAGAATATAGAATAGAATAGAATAGAATAGAATAGAATAGAATAGAATAGAATAGAATAGAATAGAATATGGAATAGAATAGAATAGAATAGAATAGAATAGAATAGAATAGAATAGAATAGAATATGGAATGGAATGGAATGGAATGGAATGGAATAGAATAGAATAGAATAGAATAGAATAGAATAGAATAGAACAGAGAATGGACTAGAATAAGGATAGAGAATAGAGAATAGAGAATAGAGAATAGAGAATAGAGAATAGAGAATAGAATAGAATAGAATAGAATAGAATAGAATAGAATAGAATAGAATAGAGCTGGAGGTCTTCTAGTCCAGCCCCCTGCTCAAGTAGGAGAACCTATACATTTCAGATAAGTGACTGTCCAGTCTCTTCTTAAAAACCTCCAGTGATGGAGCACCCACAATTTCTGAAGGCAAGCTGTTCCAGTGGTTAATGGTCCTCACTGTTAACTTAATTCTATTTTTTTTTCCTCCCAGAAGTTTAATGCAGTCTATCTGGGAATTTCCCTTCACTTTAACTCTACAACAATCCTGTGAGGTAGGCTGGGATGTGAAAAGTCCCAAATATGAGTTATTTGGAAAAATAATAAAGGAGGAACAACATAAACTAAAAACTAAGTTGGGACAGCTGCATAGAGAGCACCCCTATGTAGGAATAGTATATCTGTAAATATTAGCCAGAGATGGAATGTATTTTTTAACCCACCAGAAGGCTGTAGCCTTTAAGCCTGGATTGTAAATTGCAGTGGGCCTATTTTACTACAGTTCTGCGCAACGCCATTTCCCCCCCTCATTTTTGTTTTTCTTGTTCTTTGAATTGTTTATAAACCACCCTGTCTTGAAATATGGGACAATAAAGCAATAAAGAAACAAAATCAGGGCGTTGAGCAAAAACCTCCACTTTTTTGGCCTGACTCCATCTGCCTTATTATTTTCTTGGCGCAAGGAGAGCCCCCTCTCTCTCTTAAAAATGGAGCATCTTTAGGAAGTGGCAGTCTATCTTTCCATAGGATGTCGCCAGAGCGACCGCAGGCGGCCTATTTCAAATATTGGAATTATTAGGGGATGGAGAGCCAGCTATGCCTTCTACCGGCCCCCGCTAAAAGTCACGGCTACCTGCCTCTCTCCTGGGTACTGCTCAGAAATTTTTTTTTAAAAAAGGAGGGTTCAAGGAAAGCTAAGATAGCCCCTCACAGCAGCTGGAGGTTCTCTAGAGAGAAAAAAAAAGGGGGGGAGTAGTAGAGCAAAGTGCAATGCATGAGGAAGAGGCATTCACATCTCCCCAGTTCAGGAGGTCTGGTTTGCAAAGTGGTTTGCCAGTTTTTCCGTGCCAGCTGATGGTTTGACTCATTTTGGGGCATTCATTTCATCCATGGCATCAGCCATCCAGCCTGGTTTGCAAATAATGGGGGGGGAAGCCCCATCCCAAAGAGGCCCCCCCAGAGTCCTTAATGCAATGGGGGAACTCCAGTCTTTGCCCCCCACCCCCCAGATTTGGGGTCGCGCCAGAGGAAGAGGCGCGATTCTCCCCCACTCCAGTCTCCCCTCTCCAGCCGAGGCGCGCAGCTTTATGCCCCATTCTCCACGGTGGAAATCCACCCCTGTGTCAGCCTGGATTGGTAGCCAAACGTCTCCGGAGCCATCTGGACAACCTCCCAGAGCTTCTCAAGCGTCACACACACACACACAAACACACTCACACACTAACACGGGTTGGAGGGGAGGGCAACATCGTCGCGACGGGAGAGGCCAAGTGACTAACCCTTAAACGTGGGTCTGCGGCCGCTTAATTGAACCGTCGGAACGGGCAAGGGCTTCTTCTGAGGCAAGCAGGCTTTACGGTCGGGCCTCGCGCGAGACGAATACGAGTCTAACCCTCTCCCTCCTTTCCCGGGGATCCTGGAGAGGCTACCTCTCCCCACCCCGCGCGCGCGATTCTCTTGGCGCCCTGCGCAAAGTTGGGACGTTCCCAAAGCGCTCTGAAGGGATGCAGGCTGCGCCCGGGGCGCTTTGTGCATGCTCAGAGGCGCCCCCGGCGCCCGGGAGGAGGGGGCTTTGCCCCGGCGGAGGAGCCGCCCCAGGACCTACCTCGAAGAGCCGCGGGATCTGCCGGCTGGAGATGTAGTCGCCCGCCTCGGCTGAGTCGCTCATCGCCCTGCTGGGACGCTCGCCCTGCCCTTCCCTTCCCTTCCCTTTCCCCTTTTCCCTTCCCTTCCTTCCCTCCTCCAGCCCTGTTCTGGGTGCCGTTCTCGGCTCGGGGCGGGGTTCGGGGGGGCGGGAGGTCGAGACGAGAACTGCCCATGTGTGGCTGGGTGGAAAGAGTATCTCTGAGCCTGTGCAGAGGGGCTGCGCAAAGCTGGCAGGGGCTGTTTTTAAGGTTCTTTAAAACGGCCTCCAATTCTCTCTCTCTCTTCTTTTTCTTTTTCTTTCTCTCTCTCTCTCCCTTCTTTCTTTTTCTTCCTTCTTTTTCTCTCTATGTCTCTATTTGTTTTTGCTTTTTTCTTTCTTTCTTCCTTTCGTCTTTCTCTCTCTTTTTTCTTTCTCTTTCTTTTTCTTTCTTCCTTTTGTCTTTTTTCTTTCTCTATCTCTTTTCTTTCTCTCTCTTTTTTCTTCCTTCCTTCCTTCCTTCCTTCTTCCTTTTTTCTTTCTCTTTTTTCTTTCTCTTTTTTCCTTCCTTCCTTCCTTCCTTCCTTTCATCCTTCTCTCTCCCCCTGTCTCTTCTCTCTCTCTCTCTCTCTCTCCTTCTTTCTCTTTCTTTCCCTCTTTCTCTTTTTTTCCTTCCTTCCTTCCTTCCTTCCTTTCATCCTTCTCTCTCCCCCTTCTGTCTCTTCTCTCTCTCTCCTTCTTTCTCTTTCTTTCTCTCTTTCTCTCTCTTTCTTTCTTTCCTTCCTTCCATTCCTCTTCCTCTCTCTTCTCTCTGTCTCTTTCTCTCCTCCCTCTCTTTTTCATGTGTGTGAGCTTCAGCCTGCCACCCCTCTCCCCTTCAGACTCATCTGATAACACCTCCCATCCTCCCCGTCCCGAAGCTCTTTCTTTCAACTGCACCCTCCACAAACTCTGCATGAGGTCTCCAGCCAGCTAGCAGGATCCTTCTTTTCCTTAAAAACAATAGAAAAAAAACCACACCAATATTCTTCTTCTTCTTTTTTTTTAGAACCATTTTGAATTTTTCCCAGGGTATGTTGGTGTTGTGCTAAGCCAGGAGGGGCCAACCTAGAGTTCCCCACTGCGTTTATGGGAAGCACGCAGGCTGCCTGGCTGGTCTCGGTCCAAAACGGTTCAGAAAAAAATCACATGTTCAGGTGCTTCAGAGAGGAAATAACAGGCCTGAAAAGACTTTAGGAAAGGGGGGTCAAAGGGACAATTCTCTTTTCCTCCCCTTCTCTGCTGAGCGGGATCCTCGCCGCTCAGAAAAGGGAACTGGAACACAGGCAGTCCTCAAATTGCAAGCAAAGTGGAACCCCGGATTTCTGTGGCCCAACAGAGAAATTTGATACGGGAGTTTTGCCCCCTTTTGCGAATTTTTCTTGCCACCTGTGAATCGATGCCACTGTTGAAGTAGTAACCTGGTTGTTAAAGTGAATCGTGGAAGGTGCCTGGGAAAAGCCTGGCCTTTTTGCCTGGCACCGTGCCAGCTTGGGGGTAAGAAAAGACTAGGGTAACGTAATGCTGCAATCCTATGGTGTTGCCCCCAAAGTATGCAGGACATTACACTTAACCAGGGGAATTCTGGGAACTCCTTTTTTCCTTCCTTCCTTCCTTTCTTCCTTCCTTCCTTCCTTCCTTCTGATACTTCTTTTCTTTCATTATATTCTTTTTTGTTTCAATATTAAGTGTAATTCTTTGTTCCCTTTCCTTCCTTCCTTCCGATATTTCTCTTTTCTTTCGTTATATTCTTTCAATATTAAGTGTAATTCATTGTTCCATTTCCTTCCTTCCTCTTCTGATACTTCTCTTTTCCTTCATTATATTCTCTTTTCTGTTTCAATATTAAGTGTAATTCTATGTTCCCTTTACTTCCTTCTTTCCTTCTGATACTTCTTTTCCATTATATTCTCTTCTATTCCAATATTAAGTGTAATTCATTGTTCCCTTTCCTTCCTCCCTCCCTCATTCCCATCTCCTTCCCTCCCTCCCTCATTCCTTCCTTCCTTTTTTCCCTTCCTTCCTTCCCTCCCTCATTCCTTCCCTCCCATTCCCATCTTCTTCCTTCCTTCCTTCCCTCCCTCATTCATTCCTTCCTTCTTTTTTTCCTTCCTTCCTTCCCTCCCTCTCATTCCCATCTTCTTCCTTCCTTCCTTCCTTCCTTCCTTCCTTCCTTCCTTTCCTCCCTCATTCCCATCTCCTTCCTTCCTTCCTCCCTCCCTCCCTCTCCTCCCCTTTTTTGTTTTCTTCTTTCTTTTTTCCTTTTCCTTGCTCTTTTTATTCTTTTTGTCCCCTTCTGAGTCTGCATTAGTTCGTACTACGGCCATCAAACTTCTGAAGTATATAAAAATCCACCTTGAAGAAGAAGAGAAAAAAAAGCAAGACCTTTTTAGTCAAGTCAACGTTTATTAAAAGTGTCTCCTTTAAGATTCATCAAACACGTCAAAGCAACCTTAACAGTAAAGAATGTCACAGGCGGGTAAATGTTCAACCGTCTCAGAATGAATGAAAAGGCAACAGTGCAAAATCCAAACCAAAACATCCTCACCGCCAGCCATCGCTTTGGTACCAAACGTTTGAGGAAGGGGCTGTTTGTGTGTGTGTGTGTGTGTGATCTTTTAACCTGGCTCTTCCAGCTGGGGACAGTGGACTTCGCAACCCAACAGGTAGAAATCATTGAATTGAGAAAGATGAATGGAGAGCCAAGTTTTGAAGGGGAGAAACAGACGGGTCCCCGAAGTGCAAAGAGCAATTCTTTTATTGAATTTTGCAAATTGAGATTGTCGCAATTCCAAAAGTCATTTGGGGAGCTGGCAAATCAGAGGCCAGGGCTGTGTTGCCAGGCTGAATAAGCTGCCCAAATTGCCTGGGTGCTGGGGCACTGGCCACCCACCATGGGGCAGAAAAAGTAAGATCAACAGAACTGGGCACAGGTGACTGCACAGGTAAGGGAATTCTTCGCTTGCCCAGCAGTAGGTAGGAAAGTCCTTCAGAAACTTTTTAAGGGGTTCTTTTCCTGAGCCCAGATAGGACTGGATGACCGCCGGAGGGCTGTTTCCTGTCTCCCCTGCTCTTCATTTTAAATTTTATTTTATTTTTTTGTCATAGGGAAAGAAGAAAAAAATAGCACCCCGATGCTTGCTCTCCCCGATGCTCCCAAGATTACAACTCCCATCCTGCCCAGCCATGGGAGGGGAGGTTTTGCCCAGTGGTCCCCCCCCCTCTAAAAAAAATAAATAAATAACACCTTTGGAAGGACCGAACAGGTCAAGCGAGAGGGGTCAAGGGCAGCTAAGCAGATGGCGGGGGCCTCACAAGTCTCCTCGTCCCTGATCCCCAGCGAGTTGGCTGGGGATAATGGGAGTTGGAGTCTTCAGTTCAGGAGGGCTCCCCCCCCCCTCCAGGATCAAGTCTCTGAAGTCGAACAAGGCAGCGAAAAGGAGCCAGGGAGAGAGAAAACAAATCCCTCTTGGAGAACTTACCAACCGCTAAGCATCCAACTAGAACCAACTTGGATGGGCTGCCATCCAACCGCGAACTTGTCGGACTTCTAATTTCCCACAATGCCCCGAGGCGCTCCTCTGTGGCATGATGGGAAATAACACAGCGGTCCAGGAACCAGAGAGGGGGAAAAAAATCTCTCTCGGAGAGCTTACACCGAGCTCCACCGGTCCTAGAAGAACCTTACAAGGGGGTTGAGATGGGCTTCCATCCAACTGTGGGACCGTCAGACTTCTCATTTCCCACAATGCCCCAGGGCGCTCCTCTGTGGCATGATGGGAAACTTAAAACCTCCAGGCTCTGCTAGCCAGGCCCAGCTAGGGTGGGGCGCCTGCAGGATCCCGGCTTTGGCACTTGTGTGGTCTCCTCGTGGCCCTACTCCCACTCGGGGTGCGAGAAAGTGATGTTGTACAGACTAGCCCATTTGGCGAAGACCCGTTTCTCGGTGATGAAGCGGTGGTGGTTCCCTTTGTGGCTGCGTTCGTTGCGGATGTACGTGGTGCATTCGTCCGGCCCCTTCGGTTCGTAGTAGTGGTAGGGCAACCGGTGGGGAGGGGTCTTCATGCTGGGGAGGGGGGAGAAAGGCCAGGTGAGGTCGAGAAAGGGGAATCCCCCCTCCCCAGCCTCGGAAGCCAGGCGCGGGGCAACTTACGTGCAGTAGCTGGGGGGCACCATCCCGTAAACGTGGAGTTTGTCGCACAATTCGACGGCGATAACCATGGTGAACCATCCGGTGCTCAGCCACGAGCGTGACGTCTGCCTGGGGAAGGGCAGAGGAAACCGGAGAAGGGAAGAAAATATTTTTGACACTTCCTTTTGGGCGGTGAAAGGGCGGGAAGGACGAAAGGAAGAGGCTTCTGTTTGCCTTTCGCCAAGGCGCAGGGTGGCTACATCAGAGTTTCCTCAAGGTTGGTGGACTACACCTCCCAGAATTCCCCAGCGCTGGCTTGGAGACCATCTGTCAAGGGTCCGGTTGGCGAATGCAGAAAAAAAAACTCATTCTGTCAATCTGCCACTCAACTTCTCCCTCCCTCTCTCTTTCTCCCCCTCTCTCTAATCTATCATATATGTCTATCATCGATGTATCGCTATCTGTCCATCCATCCATATTTATCTGTCTGTCAATCAATCATCTATCTATCTATCATCTATCTATCTATCTATCTATCTATCTATCTATCTATCTAGCTAGCTAGCTAGCTAGCTAGCTAGCTAGCTAGCTAGCTAGCTAGCTATCATTTAGCTATCATCTATTTATTTATCATTTATCTATCATCTATCTATCTACTATCTATCTATCTATCTATCTATCTACCTACCTACCTACCTATCTAGCTAGCTATATCTATCTATCTATCTATCTATCTATCTATCTATCTATCTATCTATCTATCTTTCTATCTATCATCTATCTATCTATCTATGTATCTATCTATCTATCTATCTATCTATCTATCTATCTATCTATCATCTATCTATCTATCTAGCAATCTATCTATCTATCTAGCTAGCTAGCTATCTAGCAATCTATCTAGCTATCATCTATCTAGCTATCATCTATCTGTCTGTCTGTCTGTCTGTCTGTCTGTCTGTCTGTCTGTCTGTCTGTCTGTCTGTCTGTCTGTCTGTCTGAAATACAGGAATTAAACACGGTTCTAATTCGGCTAATTGATTTTGTAGGAGTCTCACTAAGTTTTAGCTTGCTAATTTTTCTGGGAACTCTTTTGACCGAGGCAGAAACTTTGCAAAAGAAAAAAAAACCCCTCATTCTTAATTTCTTGAATTAAGTTCGGTCTGATTGGGGCTGATGTGTTTTTTTGAACCCCTAAAAAGCTTCTCTCTCCGCGACTGTCTTGAGGCTAGGAGTTCCGCAGAATCTCGGCTCAAGGTGTGAAATACCTGCCTTCCTTCCATCCTACAGACTCACCTGTCCTTGCCCGTCTCTTTTTGGAACAGGTCGTCAAACTGCTGCATGCGCTTCGGAGAAGCCACGAAGGCGGTCATGTTGGGGAAACTGAGGCTGACCCGTTCGATGAGCTTGACGATGCTCTTCTGCATCTTGACGGGGGGACCCCAGAAAATTAAGACGTTCTCGGGGGTCTTGTTGATGAACTCCTGCGGCCTCTTCAGGACCCGGAAGGCGCTGGAATGAGCGATGACGCGGAAGGTGGTCTTGTTCCCCACGTCCTCCCAGAAGCCCGTGGTGGGCGCGTCGTTCATGCGAATGGTGCATTCGGTCTGGTCAATGTCTCTGCCCAGCTTGCTGCCCAGGAGGTGACTGGAACTGGTGATGAGGACGCACTGATCGCAGTGACGGTCTAAGGGCTGGGGTAAAAAGTAACCAGGTTGGAGCAACGAGAGATGGCGGTTTGGCTTCGACAATCCAGGAGAAGAAGGAGCAAAAGAAGAGAGAGCAAAGAAGAGGAAAACGGAGAAGGAGAAGGAGAAGGAGAGGAAGAAGGAGTGGGAGGAAGAATTGGGGAAGGAGAAAAAAGGAGAAGGAGGTAAAGGAGAAAGAGAAGACAGAAGGAGAAAGAGGAGGAGGAGTGGTGGAAAGGTAGAAGAGCAAAGGAGGAGAAGAAGAAGGAATGGGAGGAAGGGAGGAAGAAGAGATAGACAATGAGAATGAGAAGAAGATAAGAGAAAGAGAAGGAGTCATGAAAAGAAGAGATAAAGAGAAGAAAAAGGAGATGAGGAGAAGGAGATGGAGGAGAAGGAGAAGGAGTGGTCAAAAGGGAGGAGATAAAGAGAAGAAGATGGAGAAGGAGAAGATGGAGGAGAAGGAGTTGTCAAAAGGCAGAAGGAGGAAGAGATAAAGAGAAGGAGAAGAAGGAGGAGGAGGAGAAGATGCAGAAGTAGAAGGAGAAGGAGTTGTCAAAAGGAAGGAGGAAGAGATAAAGAGAAGAAGATGGAGAAGGAGAAAATGGAGGAGAAGGAGAAGGAGTTGTCAAAAAGCAGGAGGATGAGATAAAGAGAAGGAGAAGGAGGAGGAGGAGGAGAAGATGGAGAAGAAGAAGGAGAAAAAGTTGTCAAAAGGGAGGAGGAGGAGGAGGAGATAAAGAGAAGAAGATGGAGAAGGAGAAGATGGAGGAGAAGGAGGAGTAATTTGGCCCCTTTGACCCCTTCAAAATTCAGATTTGGGAAGCCCCTTCCTCAAAAACACCCCGTTAATAGAAAACCACAATCCTTGGCTTGTTGAAATCCAGAACCCGGGTAAATTTGTCGAGGTCGTTGAGACACCTTGGGCAGAAAATCCCTCTGACTTGGGGGACCTCCCGGCCCCAAGGGAAGACCCCAGCCCAACCCACCCCAGCCCCTCCCCCTACCTTCCCTCCAGAGACAGGCACGTATTCGCCTTTCACCCCCCACTTCTTTAGGCTGGAGGGCAGCGGCGTCTTGTTCCGGGGAGCGGCGTAACGGAGGCCTTCGCCCCGGCTGTTGGAATTGTAAATGATCAGCAGCATGAACAAGGCGAAGAGGATCACCAGGACGACGGCGTGGGGGCTCTGCAGGGGCGGAGACAGAAGCGGGAAAAGGGACCACCAGGTGATCCAGGAGGTCAGCCATTTTCACTTGGACGTTTGCAAAAATTTGACGCATTTCGCTTTGGGCAGCCTCTACTCTCCCCCGGCTTCCCTTTTTTAGCCTGAATTTTGCAAATGCCGTTTTGGCTGATAAATAAACTTTCTCCCTGTTGCTACACAGCCACATTTTAATGGGTTTTATATATTTTTTTTTAGGAAAAACAAACAGGAGAAAAGTTACATCTTCGCCCTTTTGTTTCTTCCGAGAAGGGCTAAAAACAGGAGGCCGAACTTCGCTCCACATGGAACAGGCCTTTCAGCCCGAGCTTGATGGCTTGTGGGGGGGGGGGAACCCCCCCTACAGGGAGGGGCTTTCTAACCCCCCCCCAGTCTGTCTATTTCCTGGACTACAAAACCCATAAAAGCTAGAATTAAACCCTCCTTCGCTGCCTGGAACCAGGCCTGAAATCTTTGCAAAGAGATTGCATGCAGCAGGGGAGTTAAATTTTTGCAAGAAAATGGACCTGTTTTATCCCTGGCAGATGGAAATCCCCCCCCTCTCTTTATATCCTGGGGAGGGGGGTGTGTCTCCTGCTTGAAATCTCACCTTCCAAGAAAAGATGATGGGGGGTAGAGTCCTTTGCCCCAATTTCGCCCTGCCAATGCACTTCATGGCTGTCCTCTCTCTCTCTCTTTTTGCATTTTGCTCTTTACTCCTTCTCCCATCCCACTTTTCTCTGTCCCTCCCCTTCCTGTCTCTCTCTCTCTCTCCAAAGGAGCTGGACTCCAAGTCCCATCAGCCCCAGCCTTGGGTGGGGAGGCTTAGCTATTAGGAATCTCCTGGGCCAGATTCAGGAGGAGAAAAAAAAAAGAGTGATCCTTCCGACCAGCAAAGTCAATGTGGGGGGGGGCAAGATGGATTCGCTTTACGACCAAATTATTCAATTCACGACGAGTTAAGAGGTTAAGCAGTGATTTGCTGAACCCCCCCTGGCCAAAAAATGGCAGTAAAACTGGGCGCCTTTGACCGCGGCCTGGAAATTCCAGCCCCAATTGCTGGTCGACAGTATCAGATGTTGCATTTTGCAAACTAGGGCGACGTAAAAAAAAAAAAAAAAAAAAAGGATCCGGCCCCAGTTTGCACCACTGTCCCATTTAAACGCAGACATCCAGGAACGGGGCGGTAAGGGTCTGAAGGCGTTCCTGCCAAAAAAATTCCTACCTTGTGGTTTTTCATTGTGGTAGCCGCAGTTTAGGGTGGAAACTCAGTCACTCTAGCCCGACCACCTGGATTAAAAGTGAAAGACACAAAGTCACCTCAAGAGCGCCAGGTTTGTCTTCAAACCTTAGAACCCCTCTGTCTTTCGTTCATTCTATCACTCTAACCACTCAACTTCTCTCTCTCTCTCTCTCTCACTCACACACACACACAATCTATCATCTATCTATGCCTATTACCTATGTATCTCTGCCTCTCTGTTTCTGTCTGTCCGTCCTTCTGCCTATCTATCTGCCTATCTATCTGCCTATCTATATGCATTATCTATCTATCTATCTATCTATCTATCTATCTATCTATCTATCTATCTATCTATCTATCTATCTATCTATCTATCTATCTATCTATCTATAGATGTAGATATAGATAATAGATATAGATGATATAAATATAGATATTTAACAGACGTTGTGGGTGCTCCAACACTGGAAGTTTATCTATCTATCTATCTATCTATCTATCTATCTATCTATCTATCTATCTATCTATCTATCTATCTACCTACCTACCTACCTACCTACCTACCTACCTACCTATCATCCATCCATCCATCCATCCATCCATCCATCCATCCATTCATCCATCCATCTATCTATCTATCTATCTATCTATCTATCTATCTATCTATCTATCTATCTATCTATCTATCTATCTATCTATATCTATCTATCTATCTATCTATCTATCTATCTATCTATCTATCTATCTATCTATATATCTATATCTATACCCATACCCATACCCATACCCATACCCATACCTATCCCTATCTATCTATCTATCTATCTATCTATCTATCTATCTATCTATCTATCTATCTATCTATCTATCTATCTATCTATCATCTATCTATCTATCTATCTATCATCTATCTATAGCTATCTATCTCTATCTACAGATATAGATAATAGATATAGATATTTATCAGACGTTGTGGGTGCTCCAACACTGGAAGTTTATCTGTCTATCTATCTATCTATCTATCTATCTATCTATCTATCTATCTATCTATCTATCTATCTATCTATCTATCTATCTATCCATCCATCCATCCATCCATCCATCCATCCATCCATCCATCCATCCATCCATATCTATCATCTATCTATCTATCATCTATCTATCTCTATTTATCTATCTCTATCTATCTACAGATATAGATATAGATAATAGATATAGATATTTATCAGAGGTTGTGGGTGCTCCAACACTGGAAGTTTTTAAGAAGAGGTCGGACAAGCATTTGTTCTGAATGTTATAGGATCTCCTGCCCAAGCACAGTGTTGGACTAGAAGACCTCCAAGGTCCCCTCCAACTCAGTTATTCTGTTAAAAACAACTTTCTGCCTCAAGTTAAATGCCGTTTTATTTTGTACAAGAAGAAAGGAATTCCTTTGAAAGGAATTTGGGGATGATTTATTTATTTATTTATTTATTTATTTATTTATTTATTTATTTATTTATTTATTTATTTAGAGGCTGATCAAACACGGATGAGTTTAAGCGCTCCGTAAAACGCCGCTCAGGGTCTGCTCTCATTTATTATTTTAAACCATCTCTATAGCCCTCCGATCTTGTAGGAAACCCTCAGAGGCTCCCAAACTGAAACCTCTCTTTGTCTTTCAGTCCTCAATTACATAACCTTAATCATCCTTTCCGGCAAATATTATTTCTTGGGCCTTGAGTGTCTCCGCTTGAAAATGGCAGAAAAAGAACGAACAGCGCTTCAGTCAGTCGGAACTAACCATATGCAAAGCATTGTTTCAAAGCACAACACCAAGTTATGATTTAAAACTCAGGAAAATCCCAAATACTTTATCCCAAAGTACCGTACCTAAAATATTGGCATCTCCACCCAGAAACAGGCTTCTGGCTTTCTGAGATCCAAATGGAAGCAGAGATTGCTTTGTTTGAGAGCTGCTCCCTGGCAGCAAATGGAGAAATACACTAATTTTCCATAAAAGGAAGGAGGGAGGGAGGGAAGTATGGGAAAAAACACAAGGCTCGCAGGGAGGAGAAAGTCCAAGGGGCAGAATGAAGTACATAGATTAACTTTGTTGTCTCAGTTTCTCTAGGTAATCTCTACCTCCTTTAGGCAATCTCTGTTGAACAAGAAATAAGAGCATCTGGTTAGAAATAAATAAAAAGAAATAATCTTTCTCCTTGGATTTAAATCCCAAAGGGGAGAAGGGAGCATATTTAACCATTTCTCCTCAAAGGCCAAACTGGGTATATTAATTGCAGGTGCTTTGGAATGTATTTTATATATTATTTATATATATAAATATATATAAATATATATATATGGAATGTATTTATATTTATATATATATGGAATGTATTTTATATATATATTACCGCTTTATAAAACCCTAGTGAGACCACACCTGGAATACTGCAGACCATTTTGGTCACCATACTACAAAAAAGATGTTGAGAGTTTGGAAAAAAAAAATCAGAGAAGAGCAAATATATATATATATATGGAATGTATTTATATTTATATATATATGGAATGTATTTTATATATATATTATCGCTTTATAAAACCCTAGTGAGACCACACCTGGAATACTGCAGCCCATTTTGGTCACCATACTACAAAAAAGATGTTGAGAGTTTGAAAAAAATTCAGAGAAGAGCAACTAAGATGATCCAAGGCCTGGAAACCAAAACATACGAAGAACGGCTGCAGGACTTGGGCTTGGCTAGTCTAGAGAAAAGAAGAAATAGGGGAGACATGATAGCAGTGTTCCAGTATATGAGGGGCTGCCACAAAGAAGAGGGGGTCAAATTATCCTCCAACGCACCAGAGAGAAGGAGAAGAAACAATGGTTGGAAACTGATCAAAGAGAGAAGCAACCTGGAATTAAGGAGAAACTTCCTGACAGTGAGGACAATTAACCAGTGGAACAGCTTGCCACCAGAAATCGTGGGCGCTCCATCCCTGGAGGTTTTTAAGAAGAGGCTAGACATTCACCTGTCTGAGACAGTATAGGTTCTCCTGCTTGATCAGGGAGCTGGACTAGAAGGCCTCCAAGGTCCCTTCCAGCTTTATTCTATTCTATTTAAAAGGAAAAATAATCTGGAGGAAGGTGGGGGCAACCCCCCCACCTTCATTTACCGTGGCAGGATGTCTCCTTTGAACGAAAGTGGGGGCACAGCAAGGAGGGCCTTTTCCTTCGTGTCGACGGCGCCATTTCTGTCTTCCGGAACGGTCTTCCATGCGTCTGGATTGTTTTTCTCTGAGCCTCACATCACTGCTGGGGTCCAGAGAGAGAATATGCAAGCAGAGCTGTGGAATAACCACGATGCAGGTCAGGATGAGTGCTAGCTTTATGCTCAAGCAAAAGGAAAGACAGAAAAAGAAAATGAAAATGAAAAAGGAAGGAAGGAAGGAAGGAAGGAAGGAAGGAAGGAAGGAAGGAAGGAAGGAAGGAAGGAAGGAAGGAAGGAAGGAAGGAAATAACAGTAACAGTAACAGAAATCATATAACAAAGTTGGTGGTCTTCAAATCCAATCCCCTGCTGAAATAGGAGACCCTATACTCTTCGGGACAAGAAAGAAAGAAAGAAAGAAAGAAAGAAAAAGAGAGAGAGAGAGAGAGAAAGAAAGAGAGAGAGAGAGAGAGAGAGAAAAGGAAGGAAAGAAGGAAGGAAATAATAGAAATAATAGAAATAGAAATAATAGCCCCGGGAGGGGTTAATTTACCCACTGGTCCAGCCCCCCAGTTTTCAAAGGAGTGGAGGAGTTTAAATGGCAAAGACCAAGCTGGCATTTTGGAGGCAAGTTGTTCCACTGATTAATAGAATAACAGAGTTGGAAGGGACCTTGGAGGTCTTCTAGTCCAACCCCTTGCTCAGGCAGGAGCAAAGGCATTTGTAGCCCACACTCGTAAAAATGCAGTTTTCACAAACAGTATTGTTTTAAAAAAATGTCCTGGTCCAGAGAGGGAAAACTGGCTGCTGTTTAGAGGTTTCCAGAATAGCAGATTTTTTTGGGGGGGTGGGGGTTGACCAAACTACACGATGCTTGCCAATTCCACATTTCAAACGCCAAAGAGAATGTCATGTTTTTGCCTCTTCTCAACATCCAACAAAAGGGGTCTGTTCCCATCCCATCAACCCACAATTTTGATTTTATTTCTTTCTTTCTTTTTTTTAACAACCAGAAGCGAGCCAGCTTCATAAATTCCTGCTTGGAAATAAACTAAAACCACCATTGTCCAACCTCCCACCCCCCAAAAAAAGTTTGGGGAGCCCCTGGCAGTTTCTGAAAAGTAAGGCTGTAGTTAATTAAGGATAATGGGCATCGCTGTCCCCTTTCCCATCACATTTTTCTTCTAATTCTTTTGTCTGGTTTACTCAGGTGATGCCAGCCAAGTCTGAGTGCTGCTTTTAATTCAGTTTTCATTTCCAGAAAGCTAATGACTCAGAAGGGCTTGATGCCATTTTAAAGGGATATCTTTTTGATTGGTATCTATTCATATTTTGCAAAACGGAGGAGCAGGAAGAACTGGCTAATATAATGTGCTTTTGGGTCAAATCCAGAAAACTGCAGCAAGAAAAGACAAGTTCCGAGTTTGAACAGCACTCAGAATGTGAAATTGCTGCATACAAACCAGCCATGGTTCAACCGAACAATGATAGACAAGCAATCCATGGTTTATCTCAGCCTCCAGAAACTGTCCAAAACATCTCAGCCTCCAGAAACTGCCCAAAACAACTGGAATACAGACAGATTTGCACAAATGTCCCAGCAAACCTTTGGGGTGAGGGTTTATTGGTTTGGCACTGATCCAAAGATATTGGTGACTGATGACAGCCAAGGATGGAAGGAGGGAACCTGCGGAAGTTGTGAGTAGACGAGGCCTAGGGATGTGTGTAAACACACACAGAGGGAGGATTCCCACGTATACATTGGGAAGTCCAGTATGCAAGAAGGCAAGGCAAGGGAAAGAAAGAGAGAAAGAAAAAGAAAAAGAAAAAGAAAAAAAGAGAAGAAGGAAGGAAGGAAGGAAGGAAGGAAGGAAGGAAGGAAGGAAGGAAGGAAGGAAGGAAGGAGGAAGGGCAGAGAAGGGGAAGGGGGAAAGAAGGAAAGAAGGAAGGAAGGAAGGAAGGGGGAAGGTAAAAGGGAAGGAAGGAAGAAAAAAAGGAAGAAATTGAAAGAATGAAAGAAAGAGTAGGAGAAAAAGAAAGAGAGAGACAGAGAAAAAAGGAAGGAAAGAAGGAAGGAAGGGGGAAGGTAAAAGGGAAGGAAGAAAGAAAAGAAAGAGAAATTGAAAGAAAGAAAGAGAAAGAAAGAGTAGGAGAGAAAGAATGAGAGAGACAGAGAGAAAAGGAAGGAAAGAAGGAAGGAAGGGGGAAGGTAAAAGGGAAGGAAGGAAGAAAAGAAAGAAAGAAATTGAAAGAATGAAAGAGAAAGACAGAGTAGGAGAGAAAGAATGAGAGAAACAGAGAGAAAAGGAAGGAAAGAAAGAAGGAAGGTGGAAGGTAAAAGGGAAGAAAGAAAGAAAGAAAGAAAGAAAGAGTAGGAGAGAAAGAATGAGAGAAACAGAGAGAAAAGGAAGGAAAGAAGGAAGGAAGGAGGAAGGAAAAAGGAAAGGAAGGAAGAAAGAAAAGGAAGAAAGAAAAAGAAAGAAAGAAAGAGAAAGACAGTAGGAGAGAAAGAATGAGAGAAACAGAGAGAAAAGGAAGGAAAGAAGGAAGGAAGGTGGAAGGTAAAAGGGAAGGAAGAAAGAAAAGAAAGAAAGAAATTGAAAGAATGAAAGAGTAAGAGAGAAAGAAAGAGACAGAGAGAAAAGCAAGGAAGGAAGGAAGGAAGGGGAAAAAATAGAAATAGAAATAATAGAAATAGAAATACCACAATCTCTTCTCCCTGGTCAGCTGAACTTTCACTGAACAAGCCCCACATTGTCTGGTGGGTCAATCCACCCCTTGAAGCGGAAAAGACCGGCTTGAGCTCCAGAGGAACAAACTATGGTCCAACATCCCCCACTTTCTCGCTGCCATCCAGCATCCATCTTAAGCCAAGCTGCTGATTCTCGGAGGGGAGGGGGGCACCCGGCCCTTAAGCCTGCCAGGAAATGCCCGGGCAGCTCTGGTTTTTTTCACCCAGGCCGTCAAAAAACACCCAACCACTGCCCAGAAAAAAGAGTTTTATCTCTGGATCTGGGCAAAGTGGGGGACAGGTAGGGCTGTACCCCAATAATTGGGCATCACCTCCCTTCCTCATGCCCAGATGCTTCAAGGCATCCAATCCACCCAGCCTCTTTTCCTTGCCTTGGCACATCCGTGCCCCCCTTTTTCTTCTGAATGCTAAAAACATTGCAAAGAGGGGGGGGGTTTGCGAGGGCCCCCCATTTTTAAAGGCTTTTTCAGCTGCAAACATCGCCTCGTCTTCCAACATCCCTGCCTGCCACTCCTGAAACGGGGATCAACTCTCCTGATGCTTCTTTTCCCAACGGGAAACAAATCAGACCGGCCAGATGGATGCCAAGATCTGTTGGGGGGCCCCCCAGCTTCCTCCAGTAGGGGTTTCCCCCTTCCTAACCCCCCAAAATCCAGTCTGCTGGGCAAGGCCCGGGAGGGGTTAACTTACCGCTGGTCCAGCCACCCGGTTTTCCAAGGAGCGGAGGAGTTAAAAGGACAAAAAACAGGCTGGCATTTTGGGGTTCGGGAGTGTCTCCAAGCTAGCTCCAAATTCCGGGAAGCAGAGGTGGGGTCGGGTCTCTCCTCTGTCCCCCCCCCCAAAAAGCTGGACCCCGTTTTAAGGGCAGCGCCTCTCTGAGAAGGTTACAGAGCATCCAGCGAGAAAATCTGGAAGGCAGAGGTTTGCTGGGTCCTAGCGTGTGTCTTTTTCTCTCTGCTTCCCCCCTTTCTCCTCCTCCTCCTCCTCCTCTCCTCCTCCTCTCCTCCTCCTCATCCGCCTGCTGTGCCCTGATCCAATTTCAGCAGCTTCCAAAAAGGGAATGCCTAAGACTTTTCCTCCCAAGGGATGGCAGCTGACGGGGACGTGGCGAGAAGATGGCCAGGCTGTTCCCAGGTTTTCGGTCTCTTTTTCGGCTTGGAGGAAAGGATTTTAGAATAGAATAGAATAGAATAGAATAGAATAGAAATAAGGAGTGGAGTGGAATGGAGTGGAATAGAATAGAATAGAATAGAATAGAATAGAATAGAATAGAATAGAATAGAATAGAATAGAATAGAATAGAATAGAAATACAGTAGAATAGAAATACAGTAGAATAGAATAGAATAGAATAGAATAGAAGAGAAGAGAAGAGAAGAGAATGGAATAGTTGGAAGGGACCTTGGAGGTCTTCTAGTCCAGCCCCCTGCTCAAGCAGGAGAACCTATACCATCTCAAGACAGGTGATTGTCTAGTCTCTTCTTAAAAATCTCCAGTGATGGAACGCCCACAATTTCTGGTGGCAAGCTGTTCCACTGGTTGATTATCCCTACTCTCAGGAAGTTTCTCCTTAATTCCAGGTTGCTTCTCTCCTTGATCAGTTTCCAACCATTGTTCCTTGCCCTGCCCTCTGGTGCTTTGGAGAATACCGTGACCCCCCTCTTCCTTGTGGCAACCCCCCAGATAGTGGAACACTGCTATCATGTCTCCCCTATTTCTTCTTTTCCATAGACTAGCCAGACCCAAATCCTGTAGCCGTTCTTCGTATGTTTTGGTCTCCAGGCTTTGGATCAAATCCAGAAAACTGCAGCAAGAAAAGACAAGTTCCGAGTTTAAACAGCACTCAGAATGTGAAATTGCTGCATACAAACCAACTACGGTTCAACCGAACAATGATAGACAAGCAATCCATGGGTTATCTCAGCCTCCAGAAACTGGAATACAAACAGATTTGCACAAATGTCCCAGCAAACCTTTGGGTTGAGAGTTTATTAGTTTGGCACGGATCCGAAGATATTGGTGACTGATGACAGCCAAGGATGGCAGGAGGGAAACTGAGGAAGCCGTAAGTAGACAAGGCCTACGGAAGTGTGTAAATACATACAGAGGGAGGATTCCCACATATACATTGAGAAGTGAAGTTTGCAGAACTGAAGAAAGGAAGGAAGGAAGGAAGGAAGGAAGAGAAAGAAAGAAAGAAAGAAAGAAAGAAAGAAAAGAGGAAGAGGGGAGGAAGGGAAAGGAAGGGAAAGGGGGAAGGAAACAAACAAGAGGCAGAAGAATAAACCAAATTTATTGATATTGGTGATTGATGACAGCCAAGGATGGAAGGAGGGAAACTGAGGAAGCCGTAAGTAGACAAGGCCTATGGAGGTGTGTAAGGAGGGAAACTGAGGAAGCCATAAGTAGACAAGGCCTACAGATGTTTGTAAACACACACAGAGGGAGGATTCCAACATATACATTGAGAAGTCCAGTTTGCAGAAGAAACTGAAGATAGAAAGAAAGAAAGAAAGAAAGAAAAAGAAAAAAAGAAAGAGAGAAAGAAAGAAAGAAAGAAAGAAAGAGAAAGAAAGAAAGAAAGAAAGAAAGAAAGAAAGAAAGAAAGAAAGAAAGAAAGAAAGATGAAGCGAAGGGAAGGGAAAGGAAGGGAAAGGGGGAAGGAAGGAAAGGAAGGAAGGGCAGGGAAGGGGGAAGGAAAGATGGAGAAGGGGAAGGAAACAAGCAAGAGGCAGAAGAATAAACCAAATTTATTGAAAATGTATTTCTAAGCCACAGTTGAATCCCTCCTGAATCTGCCCTAACCCCCCCCCCACTCCAAATTCTCCTGTTGTTCCCTCCCCAGTTTTTGCTGCTGCTGCTGCAGACTGTCTGCCACAGAGGACCAAACAAAGATTGGGGGCGGAAGGAGGGCAACCTGAACCCATCTCCCTGTCCTTGAAAGAAGCCCCATCACAGCATCCCCATCATCCCGGGATCGGAATCTGGTTGCTGGGCAACCAGCAGGCGTTTCCAAGGGTTACAGCATCCCGGGACACCTGACCGCCTTCCCATTCGGCTTCTGACCACCGAAATCAACGGGAGAAGCCAGCTTCGCTTATGGACCGTGTGATTGGCTTACCAGCCAACCCTGGGGGGAAAATCACTTAACAACCGCCTTGCTTAGCAACGGACATCCCGCTGCCGAACGTGGTCGTAATTTGAGGACTGCTTGTGCTCAATCCTCTGGGCTCAGGAGAGCTGGTAAAGAGGCCACTGGAGGGTGGATATGATGATGGAAAGAAGCCACGTTAGGTCTAGCTAAGCTGTAAACAAGCCAGTGTAGACTGGTTGAGTTAAACATCCGAGTCGATTTTGGACTTTTGACATACCGGATTTCCTTCCGTGGTTCTGCCCAAGTATTGCAAATTTTACCAAGTTAAAAGAGGGCAGCAGAGATTAAATAGGATCTGTGTGTGTGTGTGTGTGTGTGTGTGTGTCTGTCTCTCTCTCTCTCTCTCTCTTCTCTCTTTTTCTCCCCCTCTCTCTTTCTTTCTCTCTGTCTCCTTCTCTCCCCCCTTTCTTTCTCTCTCTGTCTCTCTCTCTCTCTTTCTCTCTCTGTCTCTCTCCTCTCTGTCTCTTTCTTCCCCCCTCTCTCTGTCTCTCTCTGTCTCTCTCTCTTTCTTTCTTTCTCTTTCCTCTCTCTCTCCTCTCTCTTTCTCTCCCCCTCTTTCTCTCTTTCTCTGTCTCTTTCTCTCTGTCTCTCTCCTCTCTGTCTCTTTCTCTCCCCCCTCTCTGTCTCTCTCTCTCTCTTTCTTTCTCTTTCCTCTCTCTCTCTCTCTCCTCTGTCTCTCTTTCTCTCCCCTTTCTCTTTCTCTCTTTCCCTCTTTCTCTCTCCTCTCTCTTTCTCTCCCCCTTTTTCCCTTTCTTTCTTTCTTTCTTTCTCTCTCTCTCTCTCTCCCCCTCTTTCTTTCTCTCTCTCCTCTATCTCTCTTTCTCTCCCTTCTCTCTTTCTCTCTCCTCTCTCTTTCTCTCCCCCTTCTTTCTTTCTTTCTTTCTTTCTTTCCTCTCCCTCCCTCTCTCTCTCTCTCTGCTTTCGTGGTGGTTGTGCCTTTAATTTTCAGGGAGGGCTTTTGCAACACAAAAACATCAAAATCTCCTTCTTCTCGATTCAACCCTCCAGAATCTGCCTGAAAGAGGAAGCTGCCTTAAGAGCATCAAACCTCAGCATTTGACAAGAGCATTTCTGTTTGCTGTGCAAGGACCGTAACACGTCAGCAGGCACAGAGGAAATAATAAAAAACAAAACAGGAAGAATGTGCAGTCTCTCAGCGGAAGTTAAAAATCGGTAGTCAACAGAAGAAGGAGGAGAGATGTTTGGATCACTCAGACGTCGTCCTTCCGTGCAAGTTTTCTGCAACGCCGTAATTACTCCGGCCTCCCCACGTGGCAAAGCTTCAGCCAGCCAGCCACAAATAGCCCCTTCTACCCATCGGACCATGACGGATGAGTGAAGATAATGTTCCTTTTCTTGGCCCAGCGAGAAAAAATGGCCTTCTCGGTGATGAAACGGTGCCCGCCGTGGGCAGCTTGTTCATGGACCTGGTACATCTGGCATTCGTCCAGCCGCCCCTTCTCAAAATAGTGGTAAGGCACCAGAGGCTGGTTCTTGTCTCTGCCAATCGAAGGAGCCAAGTTTAAACCACTATATATAGCCCGGCCTGTTAAGAACCGACATGCAGCAGTGATATTCCCTCAAAGTCAGCTTGAAATAACTGGCCATTATAAAACAAAAAAGACTGATTCAGGCCATAGAGAATAGAATAGAATAGAATAGAATAGAATAGAATAGAGTAGAGTAGAGTAGAGTAGAGTAGAGTAGAGTAGAGTAGAGTAGAGTAGAGTAGAAAATAGAATATGGAATAGAATAGAATAGAGTAGAGTAGAGTAGAGTAGAGTAGAGTAGAGTAGAGTAGAGTAGAGTAGAGTAGAGAATAGAATATGGAACAGTAGAGTAGAGTAGAATATGAAATAGAATAGAATAGAATAGAATAGAATAGAATAGAATAGAATAGAATAGGAGAATGAATGGAATATGGAATATGGAATAGAATAAAATATGGAATATGAAATATGAAATAGAAATAGAATGGAATGGAATGGAAAATGGAACAGAATAAAATATGGAATATGGAAATATGAAATAGAGGAGAGGAGAGGAGAGGAGAGGAGAGAAGAGGAGAAGAGAAGAGAAGAGAAGAGAAGAGAATAAACAGAGTTGGAAGGGACCTTATAGGTCATCTAGTCCAACCCCCCACCTCACCCAAGCAGGAGACTCTACACCATTTCTGATAGATGGCAGTCCTGACTCTTCTTGAACACTTCCAGTGATGAAGCTCCCACAACTTCTGTAGGCAACTCCTGTTCCATTGGTTGATTTCTTTTGTTATTGTTACCTGGGGAAGAACATCTCCACCCTGGCCACCAAGACCTGAAAGTGTAGCCTCCCAGGGATCAAGATCATCTTGGAGATGTTCTCTACCTCTCCATCCTGGCCACCAAGACCTCAAAGCATTGTCTCCCAAGATGTAAGGAATCAAGATCATCTTGCAGATGTTCTTCACTTCTCCACCCTGGCCACCAAGACCTCAAAGCGTAGCCTCCCAAGATGGAAGGGCTCAAGATAATCTTGGAGATGCTTTCCACCCTGGCCACCAAGACCTCAAAGCATAGCCTCCTGAGATGGAAAGGATCAAGATCACCTTGGAGATGTTCTCCACCTCTCCACCTTGGCCACCAAGACCTCAAAGCGTAGCCTCCCAAGATGGAAGGGATCAAGAGAAGGATGGTCTCATCTGCTTTCCAGCCCAGGAAGGCCACCTCCGAATTACTTACTTGCAGTGGTTCTCACTGACCATGCCGAAGACGAAAATCTGCTCGCACAACTCCATCGCCAAAACCATGGTGAACCAGCCGGTGCTGAGGAAGGAACCGGACTTCATCCTGCAGGTTGGAAAGAGAAGATGCTGAGATATGATGCAGGAGGAATCAAGGCGAAGCTCTGCCAGATGCTTGATGGTGGGTTTGCCCAAGGAGCTAAGCCCCGGTTGTTTAATCACATCCTGGGTTGTATAAACAGAGGCACAGAATCAAGATCACGCAAAGTATTAGCACCACTAGTAAGGCCACACCTGGAATACTCCAGCCAATTTTGGTCACCGTACTACAAAAAAAGATGTTGAGACTTTGGAAAAAGTTCAGAGAAGAGCAACTAAGACGATCCAAGGCCAGGAGACCAAAACATATGAAGAACGGCTGCAGGATTTGGGAATGGCCAGTCTAGAGAAAAGAAGGACTGGGGGGGACATGATAGCAGGATTCCAGTATTTGAAGGGCTGCCACAAAGAAGAGGGGGTCAACTTATTTTCCAAAGCACCAGAAGGCAGGACAAGAAACAATGGATGGAAACTAATCAAGGAGAGAAGCAACCTGGAACTAAGGAGAAACTTCCTAACAGTGGGAACAACCAGTGGAACCACTTGCCACCAGAAGTTGTGGGTGCTCCATCACTGGAGGTTTTTAAGAAGAGACTGGACAGCCACTCATCTGAAAAGGTATAGGGTCTTCTGCTTGAGCAGGGGGCTGGACTAGAAGACCTCCAAGGTCCCTTCCAGCTCTATTCTGCAAACAGGGATCACATGACCCCCAGGACACTGCGACCGTCATAAACATGAAGCAGTTGCTAAGCCTCTGAATTTCGATCCCATGATCATGGGGATGCTGCAAAGGCCCTAGCTGTGAAAAATGGTGATAAGTCACTTTTTTCTCTGCCGTTGTAACAGCCACTGAACAAACAGTTGTGAGTCGAGGACTAGCTGAAGAAAACAACAGCGTTCTAAAAGTTCTAAAACAAGAACCTGTGACTCAACATTATGAGCGCTTCGGTCCTCACGTGCTACCTTGAATTCCACCAGCCGCTCCACTTCTTCCAAGCTTTCCATGAGGTCACCAAGCACGGAAGCCGGGAGGTCCTTCTGCTCACCTATTTTTCCCCGTCTCCAGTTGAAAGAGCTCATCGCAGTGGGCCATCATTTTCTCGGTGAGCGTGTAGAGACGCAAGGCCGGATACATCTCCTTGACCTTCGCCAGCATCCGATAGACCAAGCCGATCTTCTCCCGCCTCATCAACCTGGGAGGACCCCAGATGATGTAGGTGGTGTCGCAGGACTGCTTGAAGAAGTAGCTCTGGTTGCGTAGCAGCAAAGGGATGCTGGTGTGGGAGACCACCCGGAGGGTGCTACGGCTGCCCACATCTTCCTCGTAGCCCTGGGTGGGCGCCTGGTTCATACGCAGGACGCATTCCTTGGCGTCAATCTCCTTCCCCGAACGGGAACCCAGCATCTGTCCAGAACTGGACACCACGGCGCACTGGCGGCAGGGCACCTGGGCCAGGGGCTAACCAGAAGGGACAGAAAAAATTAGAAGATGTGTGGAGAACAGGCCGTAGCATTGCTCTCTACACTAGAGGTCCCCAACCCTGGTCCGTGGACCGGTACCGGGCCGCGGCATGCCAGCAACCAGTCCACACAAACAAGCAAAGCCCCATCCGCGGGATGCAGGCAGCAGACAAAATCACGCACTCTCCGGTCCGTGGAAAAACCTTTCTCCACAGAATCGGTCCCTGGGACCCAAAAGTTCGGGGACCTCTGTTCTAGGCTAAAATTGGGGAGGGGGATTCTTCGGCCAAGAGATTTCTCCCCCTCTACCAATGTTCAATTTTCTTTCCCACCTTTTCTCCGAACTGGCTTTGCGACGTAGTCAATTCCGAACGGTTATATAATATTATAACCCAACTTCAAGATGTGTGGATTTCAATTCCCAGAATTCATTTAAGTCTGGGAGTTGAAGTCCACACGTATTAAAAATTGTCATGGTGGAGGAACACCACTCTAAGCAATGAACTTCAAATTTCATAGGAAGGAAGGAAGGAAGGGAGGAAGGAAGGAAGGAAGGAAGGAAGGAAGGAAGGAAGGAAGGAAGGAAGGAAGGAAGGAAGGAAGGAAGGAAGGAAGGAAGGAAGGAAGGAAGGAAGGAAGGAAGGAAGGAGTTGGAGAGGGAACATTGCTTTTAATACCAAAAAGAAAAGAAAGAATTTAATGAAAAACAGAATAAAATATATAAAAATGGGATGGATGGATGGACGGACGGACGGACGGACGGACGGAAGGGAAGGAAGGAAGGAAGGAAGGAAGGAAGGAAGGAAGGAGTTGGAGAGGGAACAAAGGATTGCTTTTAATACCAAAAAGAAAAGAAAGAAGATAATGAAAAACAGAACAAAACATATAAAAATGGGATGGATGGATGGAAGGAAAGGAAGGAAGGAAGGAAGGAAGGAAGGAAGGAAGGAAGGAAGGAAGGAAGGAAGGAAGGAAGGAAGGAAGGAAGGAAGGAAGGAAGGAAATGTGGACTTCAGTTCCCCAATTCTCCTGGCTGGGGAATTCTGGGAATTCTTAAAGTTGCCGAGGTTGTAAAACCCCGCTATAATCAAAGAATATTACATTTCTTCCGGCTGGGTCTTGCCAGAAAAAACTTTACTGTGATTGGCTGATACGCCACACAAAAGCACTCCACCACACAACCTTTTCATGCCACCCATTTGTGTAGCTGAACTCTTCTTCGGGTCGCATTAATTCCTAGATAAGCACTCCAGACTGTCAAAAAGCTTTTGTTATGTATCTAGGTAGCATTCTCACATTTTTAAGCACTCTCCTATATATATCTCCTCTCTCGCAAGGAGAAATCTAGCATCAAGGGGCCATTTAGAATGCATTTATTTAGGGGGTTTTTCGGGTACCAAGGTTTTCCTGCCCCACGCCGCATCGAAATTGCCTTTCTTCCCAACCTTGACGTCGGACTCACCTTTCCATCCGGAACGCTGATGTAGCCCTCAAACCGGGCAGTTTTAAAACTCCGTTGCCACTTGCCCCCTTTTTCTTCTTGAGGCTGGCAGCTGAACCAACACAGGGAGCTACAAAGGTGTGGGCACAGCAGGAAATAAAGGATGCAGCAGGCACACAACACAACGAGAGTGAAGAACAGGCGCGACTGCAGAAGAGAAGAAGACGCGGCGATAACCAGCTGGATACCCAGGCAGGATTCAACCCAACAGAGATAACAAAACAGGGACCTTGGAGGTCTTCTAGTCCAACCCCCTGCTCCAGCAGGAAACCTTGCACCATTTCAGACAAATCACTGTCTAATCTCTTCTTTAAAATCTCCAGTGTTGGAGCATCCACCACTTCTGGAGGCAGGTTGTTCCGCTGATTAATTGTTCTAACCGTCAGGAAATTTCTCCTTAGTTCTAGGTTGCTTCTCTCCTTGGTTAGTTTCCAACTGTTACTTCTTGTCCTGCCTTCTGGTGCTTTGGAGAATAATTTGACCCCCTTTTCTTTGGGGCAGCCCCTCAAATATTGGAAGGCTGTTATCATGTCTCCCCTAGCCCTTTTCTTCATTAAACTAGACATACCCAATTCCTGCAACCGTTCTTCATATGTTTTAGCCTCCAGTCCCCTGATCATCTTTGTTGCTCTTCTCTGCACTCTTTCCAGAGTCTCAACATCTTTTTAATATCGTGGCGACCAAAACTGGATGCACTATTCCAAGTGTGGTCTTACCAAAGCATTGTAAAGTGGTATTAACACTTCACCTGATCTTAGAGAGATGGTCTAAGTTTGTCAACCCTCCCCCCCCCCCAAAACTAGGTAGACCAGAGCAGAAAATCAACTGCAGAGATCTGGAGATCTCTGGAGATTTGAGAGCCTTTGGATACTTACAAGCACCTGCATTCTTTAAGGAGTTTTCAGCCATGTATCTGGCTTGGAATTCTGGGACAGGTGCCCTGTAAAGAGACAGACAGGTGAGCAATTCCAGAGGCGGCTTCTGCACGCACACAGAGATTCTCAACCCCCCAGGTGTTGCTTGTTCAAAAGACAAGTGGACTTTCCTGTTTTGTTTTATAATAATTAATAATAATAATAATAATAATAATAATAATAATAATAATAATAATAATAATAATAATAATAATAATAANTCCAGTGTTGGAGCATTCACTGCTTCTGGAGGCAGGTTGTTCCACTGGTTAATTGTTCTAACTGTCAGGAAGTTTCTCCTTAGTTCTAGGTTGCTTCTCTCCTTGATGAGTTTCCATCCATTGCTTCTTGTCCTGCCTTCAGGCGCTTTGGAGAATAGCTTGACTCCCTCTTCTTTGGGGCAGCCCCTGAGATACTGGAATACCGCTATCGTGTCCCCCCTCGTCCTTCTCTTCATTAAACTAGACATACCCAATTCCAGCAGCCTTTCCTTATATGTTTTACTTTGAAAACATTTCGCTTCTCATTCAAGAAGCTTCTTTGGTTCTAGCTGACAGGTGGGAAATGGAAGGATTTATTTAATGGAAGGAAAAAAGAAAGAAAGTCCAGTTGCCTTTTAGAAAAAAAAACAAACACCTTTGCGACTACTGAGGCCTTAACAAATCTGGTCCCCCAAGCCATAAGCGGCATCTGAAGAAACTATTTACAACGTTAAGAAGTTTTTAAGAAGAGACTGGACAGCCATTTGTCTGAAATGGTATAGGGTTTCCTGCCTGAGCAGGGGGTTGGACTAGATGACCTCCAAGGTCCCTTCCAACTTTTTTATTATTATTATTATTATTATTATTATTATTATTATTATTATTATTATTATTATTATTATTATTATTATTATAGAATTCCGTGTGTCACACAAGTTGCCAGAATTAGGACTTTGGGTTTTGTTTTGTTTTTTAAAACAGCAATAAAAAAAATGGACTGGTTTTAGCCAAGGGATCTATCATCTATTATCAGCAAAGCTGATAAGTGTATTAGCAAGACAAAGGAAGAGTGTTTGCTTTTGCAAGCCTCATTTCAAAACTCACTTTCTTTGCTTGTAGACTGGGAGTGGTGTTGTAATTAAGTGGCAACCAGAGAAACACAAAACTATTTCATCGGGTTTTTCCCCCCTCCTGACAACTACGCTAGGTTAATATTAAGCGAAGTGTTGATTAATAAAGTCGGTTGGCCAATCATCACATGAAGACAGGGAATTCTTCCAAGTACGATCCATTCAGGGCTAGGAAACCGGCCACATTTTCGCTGTGGTTAAACCCTGATTCCCAGGAACCCCCTCCGTGTCAGAGCTGCCCCAGGGGCAGATGTCCTAGGAAAGTAAAAGTGAAAGAAAGACTCCGTTAGGTTGAAGTGGAAAAGTCCACTTTTACTAAGAGAGGCTGGTTACAGTAGAGTCAGGCGGAATCTGAAATTCCCCAATAATACAAAATTAACCTCTTGATTGCCCCGGCCCTTTCTTCACAGTCCGCCCGTGTGCAGCCAATCCGGCACCACCGATATATTTGAGAAGTGCTGAGGTGTTTAGGCTGGTGAAATTCCACTCTCAGGGTACAAGGCCTTGAAAACGTTGGCAGGGACCGGATTCCAAAACACTCTGTTGTTCCTCAACTGTTAATCTCTCTCTCTCTCTCCCCCCCCCCCGATTTCCCACCCTAAGTATACAGTGTTATTGCCCATTGTTTCCCCACCACCACCTTCCTTGCCCATTTGATGGCAGAACGTCAGCGAGGCACCCGAGCCCAAGGTGGTGGATCTGACACTCACTTCCTAGAAGTGGATGCTAAGGAGTTGTAGTCCTTCAATAGCTGGCAGGCCACAGCTATTTAAAAATATCGGTTCACAACATTCTTAAGAGAGGGGCCACGGGTTAGAGTCCCTCTGTTCAGGGGCCATGGGTTAGAGTCCCTCTGTTCAGGGGGCACGGGTTAGAGTCCCTCTGTTCAGGGGGCACGGGTTAGAGTCCCTCTGTTCAGGTGCCATGGGTTAGAGTCCCTCTGTTCAGGGGCCACGGGTTAGAGTCCCTCTGTTCAGGGGCCATGGGTTAGAGTCCCTCTGTTCAGGGGCCACGGGTTAGAGTCCCTCTGTTCAGGGGCCAGGGGTTAGAGTCCCTCTGTTCAGGGGCCATGGGTTAGAGTCCCTCTGTTCAGGGGCCACGGGTTAGAGTCCCTCTGTTCAGGGGCCATGGGTTAGAGTCCCTCTGTTCAGGGGCCATAGGTTAGAGTCCCTCTGTTCAAGTCGATAGGAATAATTTTGCCCCCCCGTCCCCCCCCCAAAAAACCACAAATCAACCTAACAAGGAATTGAACCGCGTTAACCATCCGGAATCCAGGCGGATGGGAGAAGAGGTCAGAGACAGACTGGCAGAAGAGCGCAGAAGGACGCTCTGCACATGCCCCGGAGTCTCCTCCGAGGGACAGGAGCGGAGGGGGAAAGGGGTCCCCCTCCGCAGGATGGCAATGGGGAAAAGAGAGAGACGCACACACACACACACACACACACCCTTAGATCTGCGCCGATTTATTCCTAGCAAGCCGCCGGGGGCGAAGGCTGGGCAGGGCGTGCCAAGGGAAGAAGGGCGCCAGGGAGACGCGCAAAGGAACCCCGGGGAGGGAAAGGACGCGGCGGGCAGCCTCGTGCCAGCCGTGCGCGCCCCGGGAGTGGGGGGGACCCCGGGAGCGCCAAGGGCGCGCGCCCTGGGAAAAGGCGAGGCGCGCAAGGGGAGAGTCGGAAGGGGGGGGGGTCTCTCCTCCTTCCTGGAGGATCCCCCGGGGATTTCTCCCGGCTCCAGGCAGGACGAGCCTCGCTCGCCAGCAGGGTCACCTACCAGCTTGGCCAAGGGAATGGGCAGCATCGCGCGCGCCAGCGCCTCTCCAAACGCGCCGGGCTCTGGCGGCCCGGTTCGTCTCCGGCTGGGCAGAACCGCCACCTCTTTAAGAGCTCTGCAAAGCAGCGCGGGCTCCGCCTCCGACCTCCCCCCTACGTCCCACCCACAGCCCTCCACGATCCCCCCCCCACTCCGCCTGTCGGGAGGCGGCTGCGGGCTTTCCCCTCCGCTGGAGAGGTCGGGCAGAAAACCGCGGCGCGCAAGAACGCGCCGGGGCGATGGTTTCGCAAGACCGCGAGGTTTCCTCTCTAGGCTGGTCTTTTATTCCGTGGAAGCGTCGTGGGAGGGTCGGCTAGGCTGTCAGGGCTGGGGTGTATGTGAAGGCGGGGGGGGGCAGGATCCGTTTGGGGGGGGCAGTGGGTTGACAGACGAGGGCTTGTTTGCTGCCACCAGCATGCTGCGCCTCGATGGAAAGCAAAGCGGAACGGGGGCAGGATGGGCTTCCTGGTGCTGAAGCCAGGGGCCCAGTTCGCACGAGACGCTAAGCTGGGGGTGGGGTTGATGGGCTGGCAGTTCAGGACGTGTGCAAGTTCCAGCTTACATACGTCCTCCCACCCGCTGCTGTAGAATTCCTCTTCATTTGTCCGCTTGTATCTTAGGGTTTCTGTTGTTTTATGTAGTAGCCTAGTATAACTTATGTTGTTTGCCTATTTAGTACCCTACGACCATCACTGAGCGTTGTATCTTATGATTTATGATGAGTGTGGTTTTGTGTTGATTATGATCATGATTTATCGCCTGTTGCTTGTATGTACACTGAACGTTTATGCACTGGAGACAAATTCCTTGTGTGTCCAATCACGCTTGCCCAATAAAGAATTATTATTCTATTCTATTCTATTCTATTCTATTCTATTCTATTCTATTCTATTCCTATTCTACTCTACTCTACTCTACTCTACTCTACTCTACTCTACTCTACTCTACTCTACTCTATTGTACTCTATTCTCTAATTCTATTCTATTCTATTCTATTCTATTCTATTCTATTCTATTCTATTCTATTCTATTCTATTATTTATTCCCTATCCTATCCTATCCTTATTCTATTCCATTCCCTCCATGATGTCTAACCTATCTTTCCAAAGGTGGTAAAACCCAAAAAAATCAGACCTGAACATCAAGAGAAATTGGCTTGGAGAACCAAGCTAAGAAGAAGTGAGTCTAGTAGCACATATAGGAAAGCTTCTCTTCCAGGTCTCCTGTATGGCAGTGATTACCTGTACATCATACCTGTGCTGTGTCGCTCTATCTTTCTGCTTAGATGGTGTACAAAAAGGGAAGCAGGGAAGTGACGGAGGAGTTGTTTCTTATGAAGATCACCTGTTTTCTCAGGTTATAAGAGAAGGACTCTAAGTCAAGAATTGTTGGGTGTTAGTGCTGATGAACGGCTCATGGAAGTGGGGATAGGTGCCCTGCAACTGGACATATAATTTGCATAAGGTGAAGGTGTCAATGTGCAAAAACCATCCGTGAAAGGACATTTGAAGAAACATCTCCAAAATAAAATCGGTCTGAATGTCCTGTTTTCAACAGGAGTTGTTCCTCTGGAAAGACAGCCACGGATTTGTTGAGGTTCATCCATAGTTCAAGGCACCTGAAAATCTAGGGATTGTAGTTTAGGGTGCCAAACCCCAGAGGGCCAAAAGAGGGAAGCAAAGCAACATGGAGACAGATGGATACCCCTGGGCAGCGAGGTCACTAGGGTAGAAGGGCTGAATCCACCTTTTGAACAACTTCCAAGGTGGTGTTTTCAAGAACCAATCCAGTCCTTTCTCTGGAAGCTCTTTATTCTTCTCAATCCAATTCTCCTCCCTTCTTTGCCCCTCGTGGATCGGGACCGTAATCATTTGAGGAAGGAGCTCTTGATTAGCCCCAACACCTTTGTCTGGATTGGGTTGGCCTACACCGCACCAAGATGGACACGTCAACCATTCTTTTTTTCCTACAGAGCTGGAAAGTTATGATTTGCAGGAGGACACTGTTTGTTTGGGAGAAGACGGATGGTGCCCCCCACCCACCCACCCCTGTGCTATTGTCTCTTGAGTTTGAGGGATTCAGCGCCGCCGATTGCAATGTCCACGGGGTTGAGGTGTCCACCTAGTTTTTGCAAAGCCACCGCCTCAATGTCCTCAAGAACTTCCACGCTCCGCGGAAAACTGCCCACTGGTCCTTGCTGCCAGGGGGCCTATTTCTAGGGAATTTCACTCAACTCCACCTCCTGGTAGTCAGGAGGTCACCATCACGAGAAGTGACTTGTGTTGGAACTTGAACAGTGATCTGCAGGGACCGGGAGAACGTATGAGAAGAGACAGGGATACCACCCGACTTTCAACTGCAACTGGCCCAGCTCCTCCTTTCCGGTTCATATAATGTGATCTTCCACCCACTGACACAATCTCCGAGCGTAGTAAGAAGGTTCCACCGTGGAGAACTGGTGGCCCCTGTAACGGAGGCTCTTCCACCAATGTTCCACCTTTTTGCGGAAACTGTAGACGGTGAAAAGGTCGACGATCCCTACGTAGTAGCGGTAATCCGGTCCGTCGATCGTGTGTAGAGGGTTTTTGCACATGGGCAGGATCCGGCGATGCTGCGCCGAGGAGTCATCAGACAAGTCAAAGAGGCTGGGGGCATAGAGGGCGCTGTTCACAATGTAGCTCACGTCGTCGTAGCTGTTCTGCATCAGGAACGGCGTCACCACGTTGCGCATGAAACCCTCGCTTCGGATCAACTGCTCCGGAGGCCGATCGGGTTTCAAGTAGGGGGACAAGTAATCTGGATACAACCGGTGGATCTGGTCACAGCTGGAGGAGCTGCAAGATGTATTGGAAGGAGATCTGCCGTCAGTCACCCCCGAGGCAGCGCTGCGGCGAGGATAATCATAGCTCACCGACCTGGTGGCAGAAAAAAGGAAAGACAGGCATGGGTGTGTTTGTGTTCTGGGTGTGTTTGTGTACAAGCAGCCTTCCACTTACCCCCATCCGTTTAGTGACCGTTCAAAGTTACAACGGCACTGAAACAATGGAAAGCAACCAATCAACCAAGCAAGCAACCATTAACCAAGCAAGCAACCAACCATCTATCCATCCATCCATCCATCCAAACAACCAACCATCAACCAAGCAAGCAACCATCCAACCAATCATCAAGCAAGAAAGCAACCATCCAACCATCAAACAACCAAGCAACCAAGCAAGCAACCAATCATCAACCAAGCATGCAACCATCTATCCATCCAACCAACCAACCAACCAACCAACCAATCATCAACCAACCAACCAATCATCAACCAACCAACCATCAACCAAGCAAGCAACCATCTATCCATCCATCCATCCATCCAACCACGCAAGTAACCATCCAACCAATCATCAAGCAAGCAAGAAAGCAACCAAGCAAGCAACTATCTAACCATCCATCCAACCGACCGACTGACCGACCATCAACCAAGCAACCAACCAATGGTAGCAGTTATGTTCATGCCATCTGACCTTGCAAACCTCTGATGATGTTGAGGCTCATGGGACTACCTTGGTTTTGGTTTCAAATTATAAGCCAAGATTCAGAGTGTTACATATGGGGCTCCTCCACCCACCCACCCACCATTTTGGCAAAACTCTCACAATCTCGTCCTGGCTAATATATTTCCCAGCGTCTTGTTCAGGAGCCGATCATCTTCATGGAGAGGTTGAAGGCCCACCAGCAAACTGTAGTCAATCACGTGCAAAGCTTTGAGAAACTGGGTGTCCAATTTCACTTGCTGCACCAACCAGGTCTGGTCTTGGCCTGGGTGGAGGAGAAAAGGGGAGAGGCTTGATGGCCTCTGGAGTAAGAGGACCCAGAAAGCAAGGTTCCAGAATCAGCTCTCCCACCCCCCAAATGTTGGCACCCTCAGACCTTTTTAAAACAGGGATACTGTATACAAAAACATTTTCAGCCTGAAATGTTCCAATCAGATTGCTCCGATCTTACCAGGAATATCCTAAAATTTGTCTGTTCTGAGTTCTAACAAGGATGAATTGGAGTGCCTGGCTGCCCATGCTCAGAAAAACAGCTGTTTCAAACTAGAAAGGCTTCCAGTTTTGAGCATGCTACATGCCACTGAATAATAAGGATAATATAAAACAGCTGGAAAGTCCTTGGGCTACTCTGTGTAATACTTTATCTTGAATTAAGTCAAAAGACACGGCTGGATGCCCTCAAAGTTGGCACCAGCCAGATCATAGAACAACTCAAAGAAGTAGGGTAAGATCAGAAGATCTAGAAAGACCTGGCCCATAGACCTGCCAAGAATCAGACACTACTTAATGAGTAACAACATCATCAAGTAAAAAAATAAATAAATTCACATTTAGGGTTTGTCTTGGCCCAATATTCAATATTCAGAATTACGGCCTCAGGCTGTCCCAAAGGTGCTTTTTCAGGAAGCAACTGGACGTTTCCCTTCTCATCCCAGAAGCTTCTTCAGCTCTGACTGGATGGTGGGGAAGGGAAGGATTTATACTCCTTGCAGACAGCTGGTCATTTGCCTTCTTTGAGAGAGTCGTTGAGGCCGCTTGGAGGCTTACCTGTGTCCTCAGGGTCACCTGAGTGGTGCAAATGGGTGTGGAGCCTTCTTGGCTGGCAGGATAAGTGGCCTCAAGGTCTCGTTAAAAGAAGGCAAATGACCAGCTGTCTGCAAGGAGTATAAATCCTTCCATTTGTCACCATCCAGTCAGAGCTGAAGAAGCTTCTGGGATGAGAAGTGAAACATCTTAAAAGAAAAACAAGAAAGTCCAGTGGCCTCCTGAAAAAGCACCTTTGAGACAACCATGACCTGGATGATGGAGAACCTCCATAGACATTTACGGCCTCAGACGTTCTTAGCCAGGGTTAAATATCTTGCATGGGTTCAGTTGCAGAGTTTTATTATGACATCAGAACTGATCCAAGATCTCAGATTACATGTACCGTGGCGTGCAGAAACTTACTAAGGGAGATCACCTTGTCTCCAAAGTCGCAGTCCTTAAAAACCACAATGACATCACTGCCATCTACGTTGGGATCTGTCCAGCGATCGACTTCGCACCCTTTGATGTCATAGCTGGAGGAACAAATCAAATCAAGAGCATCAATCCATGTGGATTCAGTTTGTAGTAAGGATAGGGTTAGGGCATTCCTCAACATCTGGGCAACATTTAGATGGGTTAGGGTCCCAGAATCCTCAGCAGTAGCTATGAATTCAGGGGAAATCTGGGAGTTGAAGTCCACCCATCTGTAAGATGTTGAGAATGAGGACCATTGGATGATGGTAAAGAAGTTCTTATCCCAAAGAGATCTACAAGCAAAGCTTAGAAGATCTCTGCTAGGAATCCAGTCCTAAAGGAATATGTTTACGGTGCTGAATTTAACGCTGGAGTCTTCTGACATAAGGCTGGACGAGTGTCCAAGGAAACACCCGTGGAGCTCATCTTCAGCCAAGCTCCAGGCATCTTCCACCTCTAGAGCCAGTGTGGACAACTCACTGTTCAGTAATCTTCTCATGGGGATAGAAGATACTTTGCATGATGATGAAGTATCTCTGTGGGAGAAACAGAAAGGGTGAATGGAGGAGCAGGTTGATGGAAGAGTTGAAGGGTCAAAAGCCAATGTTGGCCCTCAAGAGCCATCAAAAATGATTGGGAGATGGGAGACCCAAGAGGAAGGCCAGCCCTCCAGTGAAAATCTCTCTCTCTCTCTCTCTCTCTCTCTCTCTCTCTCTCTCTCTTTCTCTCCTCTCTCCTCTCTCTTCTCTCTATCTCCTCTCCTCTCTCTCTCTCTCTCTCTCTTTCTCTTCTCTCTCTCTCTCTTTCTCTTCTCTCTCTCTCTTTCTATTCTCTCTCTCTTTCCTTTCTCTCTCTCTCTTTCTCTTCTCTCTCTCCTCTCCTCTCTCTCTCTCTCTCTTAAAATGGAAGAAACAAGGAGACAGAAGTGTTGAGATTTTGGGAGTGGGCAGGTCACAGCTGATTCATATTAAGAGGAGTTCGATAAAATGCTACACATTTCAGTTTGAAGACTGCCTACCTTCTTCTCTTGGGGGGCAATGATGCTATAAACACCTGTGGGGCAGAGAGCAAGAGAGGAAGAACTTGAAGAGGAGGATTCAGTTCTTCCTCTGAAACCGCTTTTTGTTTCTTTTCCGCTCCCCGCTGAGTTGGCCAGCGGATGGCCCAGCCTTACCCAGGAATTTCACCAGGATGGAGTGTGGGTATCTCTCCATGTGGGCCAAGTATTTCGGCAGGTTGGTCAGGAGGAAGCGGATCTCGCGTTTCCGTTGCGTCTTCAGGAAATAACGCTTGTCGAACCTGCCAAGGGGAGAAGAAGTGGAGTTCACCCCTCTTTTCCAGATGGACCACAGCTTTTCTTGAGGTGTTTTTGATGTGTTCTTTGAAAAGAACCATACAACAACACAACTCTCACTGTTAGTTAATGCTGTGTGTGTTGACTGTGTATGTTGACTAGATAGATAGATAGATAGATAGATAGATAGATAGATAGATAGAT
Organism: Protobothrops mucrosquamatus; assembly: GCF_001527695.2. Lineage (NCBI taxonomy): Eukaryota > Metazoa > Chordata > Lepidosauria > Squamata > Viperidae > Protobothrops > Protobothrops mucrosquamatus. Next base: position 26,271 of record NW_015390301.1, on the reverse strand, counting down.
AGATAGATAGATATAGGTAGGTAGGTAGGTAGGTAGGTAGACAGACAGACAGACAGATAAATAGATGATGGACGGATGGATGGATGTAGATAGATAGTAGATGATAGCTACTATGGTAAATAGGTAGGTAAGTAGGTAGGTAGGTAGGTAGGTAGATAGATAGATAGATAGATAGATAGATAGATAGATAGATAGATAGATAGATAGATAGACGGACGGACGGACGGACGGACGGACGGACGGACAGACAGATGGACAGACGGATGGACGGACTGGATGGATGGATGGATAGACAGATAGTAGATGATAGCTACTACGATAAATAGATGATAGATAGATAGATAGATGGGTGGGTGGGTGGGTGGGTGGGTGGATGGATGGACGGATAGATAGATAGATAGATAGATAGATAGATAGATAGATAGATAGATAGATAGATAGATAGATAGATAGATAGATAGATAGATAGATAGATAGATAGATAGATGGTAGACAGACAAGCCAGAGGGATGGATGGATGGATAGTAGTTTGAGTAGATGGATGGATTGACAGAGGTAGGTTGATTGACTATAGATAGATGATAGATAGCTAATAAATAGATAGATCATATAGATAGATGGTAGACAGATAAACTGAATGGATGGATCGATACATGGATGGTACAAGATGTTTTAAAAGAATTTCTCTGCTTGGGACTCCCCCTTCTGATGCCTTACGTCAGGAAGAAGTCAGCTCTGCTTTTAGAGTTACTGATGAACTGCAGGTAGGAACTTTCACACGTCAAGGACATTTGGAAATCCGTGTCAGTCATGCCAAGACACTGCCGGAAACGGGCAAAGACAGGAGCTGCGTAGGTCCGCATCTCGTAACCCTGCAGAAGAACGGAGCTGGGGGTCACCTCAAGAGGCAGACCGAGAAGGGTAGGAGAAGGTCATCTGAGGAGAACCTGGTCTTCACTTGGCCTCCTCGGGTTGAAGAACCAATTCCCAGCTTGAATCTAGCCTAGCGTCGGACCTGCCTCGACTTGGTCTTCGAAGTAAAAACGATCCTTAACTCAAAAGTATAGTTTACTAGAAGTCAAGTGAATTACAGTTTTGGAAAGCCAGAACGAAGGGTTCGCACGCCAAATTCTCCCAGTTAACTTTCCTTCCTTGGTCCCTACCCCATCGTCGGTCTCTCATTGTCCAATCCATTTTAAAAGAGATGTTTTCGGAAACAATCGCTCTACGTTCTCTTCTCCAGAGAAACAACCTTGAAGACCTCCGGGGTTCTCACCCGAGAACTGTTCTCACCTTTCAGTTTCACTTTCCCCGAGGCCAGGGGGAGCCAACCTTGGCTCTTTTTATGACTTGTGGACTTCAATACCCAGAATTCCTGAACCAGCCATGCTGACTCAGGAATTCTGGGAGCTGAAGTCCACAAGTCATCAAAGAGCCAAGGTTGCCTACCCCTGGTCTATGGTCCTCCCTTTCCTTTCCAGCCCCCTCCCAGGGTTCATGGCAGACTGGCAGTGAGGTGGCAGTTCTGACGCCAGGTCTAGATGTTAGATGCTTGGGGTCAAAGGTAGCTTGCCCGTTGCTTTGGTTGGGGCACGCTCCTTCTAAGATTCATGGGCTAAGAATAAAAATCTGGCTCTTCTTACCGCATGGAACTGCTTAAGCACCCTGGTAAAATCGGATGGCTTTCGCGAATCCTAGAGAAGAGAGGAAATGATGGGAGTTGGTAGAACTGCCCTTCCTGTCTGGTCTTCTCAACAATCATGGAAACCTAACATCTTCAGAGATCCTCTACTATGGCTCCCAGAAAGGTATTATATATATTTATTCAGAATAGTGCTGGAAGGGACCTTGGAGGTCTTCTAGTCCAACCCCCTGCTCAAGCAGGAGACCCTATACTTCAACTTCAACTCCCAGAATTCCTGAGCCAGCTTAGCTCAGCTTGGAAACCTCTTCCTTTCCCCTCAGCATGGCTGTCTGAGGAATTCTGGGAGTTGAAGTCCACCAGTCACAAAAGAGCCAAAGTTGCCTACCCCTGCCCTATACCATTCCAGACAAGTGGTTGTCCAGTCTCTTCTTATAAAACCCCCAGTGATGAAGCACACTCACAACTTCTGAAGGCAAGCTGTACTATTGTTCTCACTGTTAGGAAGTTTCTCTTTCATTCTAGGTTGCTTCTCTCCTTGATCAGCTTCCATCCGTTGCTTCTTGTCCTGCCTTCAGGCGCTTTGGAAAACAGGTAGACCCCTTCTTCTTTGGGGCAGCCCCTCAAATATTGGAAGACTGCTATCATGTCACCCCTCGTCCTTCTCTTCATTAAACTAGACACCTCCAATTCCTGCCACCGTTCTTAAGTCCCTAGATCAAGTTCTCTAGTCTGAAAGGATTGGAAAGAATACTTTCCCCTAGTCTGCCTGGAACTTACCATGCTCACCGGTTCATCAATGGTTATCTGGATGGAGGCCTTCAGCCCTTCTTTGAGCATGCAGGTGAACTCAAAAAATTCGTGCTGATCGTTGATTTCAAAGAAGCCCAGCAACTTCCATTGCTGGCGGACCCGCAAGAGCATCCGTTGGATGGCCGACCACCCTCTATGAGGCCTTCGGTACGGGACATGGGACTACAAGACCGAAGGTGGGCAGGTTAGCCAAGCAGAGAGGCAAGGGTTCCAGAGAGAGAGAGATCCATGTTCCCCTTTTAGAGAGTGCATGGGGAAGAGGAGTGGAGAAAAAATAAAGATTCCTAGAGATACCTTCAACTGCAGCGTCGAAGCCATGATGCTGAAGAGCCAAGGTGAGATCAGCCAGATTACTTGATGGTTCTTGTCTCCTTAGAAACTGTGGAACCCAGTGGGACAGCTCAGCGGATGTTTAACCGTCAGTCAACGATCCTGCCAAGATTCCATCCACAAAGAGCAGGAGAGGTGGACGCCTCCAACACCACCTTTGTAGACTTTGGGAGAGGTTGTAACTTATGATTTATGATGATTGTACTTTATGATGATCACGATTTATCACTTGTTGCTTGTGTGTACGCGGAGAGCTTCTGCACCGGAGACAAATTCCTTGTGTGTGTCCCATCACACTTGGCCAATAAAGAGTTTATCATAAATTTATCGTATCAATAAATAATTGAGCATAAATTAGGATTGTGATTTATCACTTGTTGCTTGTATGTACATGGAGAGCTTCTGCACCGGAGACAAATTCCTTGTGTGTGTCCAATCATACTTGGCCATGCCTTGCTAGCAAAACTGTAATCTTGTTTTTTTATAGCTCTTCCAGGCTTTTGTTTCACATTTTTTCCTCCTTGCTTTACTTTGAAGATTCTGCTTTCTTTAGCAATAGCACTTGGGATTTATATGCTGCTTTACAGCCCTCTCTAAGCGATTTACAGTCAGCATTCCCCCCCCCCCCACAATCTGGGTCCTCATTTTATCGACCTCGGAAGGACGGAAGGCTGAGTCAACTCTGAGCCGGTGAGGATCAAACTGCTGGCAACTGGCAGAAATAATCTGCAATCCTGCATTCTAACCACTGCACCCCCACGGCTCCTATAAGCATTTAGGAACCACTTTCATTCTTAAATCAGCCAGAGGGCAGAATTCTGCCTGCTTGGTGTTCTCCTTCATAAGGACCAGAAGCTTATTTTGCAAAATGAAAATGGACTATATAGGAGGAGGGCTGGAATAGCCCTCCTAAAACCACACACAAACTCTAATAACCATTCTGCTGAGAGTCACATGAAAGCAGAAGAGGCAGGAAAAACAAATCAGTGCAGGAAAACATTTTATTTGTTAGACCTCTTTGCGTAACGATGCCCCAAAAGGGGAAAAAAAAAACCAACAGGTTTTGAGGAATGTATCTATACTGCAGCAAACGAGATCAAGACATGTATTTTGGGGGAGAGAACATTTGAACATTTTGTGGCCCGAGTGCATGTCTCTATTTCGGAATCTGAATTATTAACGCAAATGCACAAATGTTAATCTAACTTACTTTGTGTTTTTTTTTAAAGTGCAGTGAAAACGAAGCTTGGAAACTTGGAATGACCCAGTTAAACAGTAATTACAAATATAATCTACGCCTTTCCAGGCAGTGAACTAATTAGAGAGCAGTGCTGTAATGACTTGATCAGCTTCAGCCAGAAAACAATTAAAATTTTTCTGAGATTTATCCAAGAAACCAGCAGAGGATGCCTGTGAGTTAAAAAGAAACTTCTGAACAAGTTTTTTTGAAGTGTTATTTATTTTTTTTTAAACCATTCTAGGAAAAAGGAGGTGGACCGTATTTTTAATGACCGTTTAACTGGGTCATTAGAAGTTTCCAATCTCCACTTGCATTGTACATTGAAAAAAATAAGAATAAAAATCTGGGCACGCATTAACGTGATCTCGATGGTCACGTGGCTGGAGACATAAATTAAAAAAAAAAAAGAATAACAAATCTGAGACAAGAAGAGATTTCTCCCTATGCTGGAAAACCGACGGGCAATTCTGGACGGATCTACCATCCGTCAGCAGCGCGTTTACAAATTTGAGCGGCTGTAGAAAAATGCAATCTGGAAAAGTCAAAGCGCCACAAAGCCACATGATATTATGCAGGAAAAAAGCAGGAAACCCTCCCCCCCACAAAAACACAACTACAAATGGGCCCCGCTAAACTTCAGTCCTTGTCGACTTTCCAGAGCTAAATTTGGACCCTAAGAAAAGAGATCGGGTGAAACCCTTGCTCTGGGATTTCAGATCCGGTCGCATACATCGTGAGATCTCTCCGGATTAAATCTCTTCGGTTCACAGTTTGGAAACTCTGTCCAGATCTGTACGGGGTGGGGATGGTGGGAATCAACCCTGGCTCCCAAAATTTCTTTCCAGGCTTGGCTAAAACAGGATCCCTGAGATGATCTCCCATCTTCCCTTTTCAAGCGGACTTTTTTTCCGATTTCGGATTCTTCCACATCACGACGGTGATAAAAGTTCCTAGAGGAGACACAGAAAGAAAGTCAAAAAACCTTCCACTGCCTGGCCAAAGCAAGGGAGCACAGAAGAATAAAATCCAGGCATGGTCCTCAACTGGCAACGAGTTCATTTAGTGACCGAAGTTATAACGGCATGGGAAAAAAGTGACTTATGACCGTTTTTCACACTTACGACCGTTCCGGCATCCCTGAGGTCACGCGATCAAAATTCGGACGCTCGGCCACTGACTCGTATTTACGACGTTCGCAGTGTCACGTGATCCCCTTTTGCGACCGTCTGACAAGCAAAATCAATGGGGGAAGCCGGATTCCCGTAACAACCGGGTTACTGACTTATCAACTGCAGCGATTTCGTTAACGGCGGCGGCAGCAAGGTCGCAAAATGGGGCAAAATTCACTTGACCAACGTCTCACTTAGCAACAGGAAATTTGGGCCGCAATTGCGTTCGTCAAGTCGAGGGTTACCTGTTAAAAAATGCACCCAAGGTGGACCCATGGTCACGGGAAAGAGAGGGATGCCGAATTAAAACGCAAACAAGATAAAAAAAAGATAGACTCAAGATCACGCGAAGGACTAGCACCGCTTTGTGAAGCCTTAGTAAGCCCACACCTGGAATACTGCAGCCAATTTTGGTCACCACATCACAAAACAGATGTTGAGAGTTTGGAAAAAGTTCAGAGAAGAGCAACTAAGAGGATCAAAGGCCTGGAAACCAAAACATACGAAGAACGGCTGCAGGACTTGGGTTTGGCTGGTCTAAAGAAAAGAAGAAATAGGGGAGACATGATAGCAGTATTCCGGTATTTGAGGGGCTGCCACAAAGAAGAGGGGGTCAAACTATTCTCCAAAGCACCAGAGGGCAGGACAAGAAACAATGGTTGGAAACTGATCAAAGAGAGAAGCAACCTGGCATTAAGGAGAAACTTCCTAACAGTGAGGACAATCAACCAGTGGAACAGCTTGCCACCAGAAATCGTGGGCGCTCCATCACTGGAGATTGTTAAGAAGAGACTGGACAGTCACTTGTCTGAGATGGTATAGGTTCTCCTGCTTGAGCAGGGGGCTGGACTAGAAGACCTCCAAGGTCCCTTCCAGCTCTATTCTATTCCTATTCTAAACAGCCAACCAAACATTGGGACAGTAAGGATTGAAGAGATGAATGGATCTAATTATGAGTTGGGGGTCTACTTTTCTTTCTTTTTTTCCTTTCCTTTCCTATCCGTTTTATTCCTTAGGTTTTGATCTGCTGTTCTGGCCGCCCAGGGTTGTGTCCTGCAAGGTGGTGACTAGATAAACTTTTTAAATAAATAATATAAAATATTAAAAGTTGATGCTCTTGCGGGGCAGATCAGGCGAAGGAGAAAGAAGGAAGCAAGGAAGACCTCCTAACCAATCTACGGAGCATTCTCAAAGATGTCTTATCTTCTTTCAAGCCCCCGGTTGGCCAGCAGCTCCCCCCCACCCCCCAATCTGGGATGAAACTCACCAATAAAAAGCAGCAACACCAGTCCGGCCGCCACAGGGATGATCACTGCATATTCTCGGGGTAGGAAGTACTTGTGAATGAGGTGATCACTCTCCGTGAAGGGCTGAGGAGGAACAGAAAATGTATCAGCCGGGAGCAAAGGGCAACCTTTCCACAGGCCCCTGAAGTTTAGTAACTTGTCTTATTATTATTTATTAAATTTATATGCTAATAAGGCAAAGTGGTGTTAAAGCGCCTTCTGTAGGTAATAGATTGGCACAGTTGTGGCTGCTGGAAAAAGACCAACGTTGGGTTGATTTTCTAGTACTGATGATGTCACCTAGCTGGGTCGTGAAACGTCTGCAAGAAAACAACCAAGCTCAGAGAGCACCAAGGATCCCCCAGTCCTCCTCCTCCTCCTCCCTGCAAACCCCCCCTCCTTCTAGCACTGATGATGTTACCTAGTTGGGTTGTGAAACGTCTGCAAGAAAACAACAGAGCTCAGAGAGCACAAAGGACCCCCCCCCAGTCTTCTTCCTCCACCTCCCTGCAAAGCCCACTCCCTAGCACTGATGATGTCACCTAGTTGGGTTGTGAAACGTCTGCAAGAAAACAACGGAGCTCAGAGAGCAACCAGGACCTCCTCATAAGCTACATTTTAAAGCTTGGCTTGTATTCATAGATTTATATGGTTTTATTATGTGGCAGTAAATGATCCAGAGTCACTTAAGTCAGATGGAGAGGGGAGAAATTTAATAAATGAATAAGTTAAATTGTTGGGTCTTCTCATCCCTCAACATGTGAAGGGGAATCGGATTGTTCATTGCTGTTTAAGACGACAGATTATCTATCTATCTGTCTGTCTGTCTGTCTGTCTGTGTCTGTCTATTCTTGTCTATCATCTATCTATCTGTCTGTTTCTATCTATTCTTGTCTATCTATCTATCTATCTATCTATCTATCTATCTATCTATCTATCTATCTATCTATCTATCTATCTATCTGTGTCTGTCTATTCTTATCTATCTATCTATCTATCTATCTGTCTGTCTGTCTGTCTGTCTGTCTATCTATCTATCTGTGTCTATTCTTGTCTATCATCTATCTGTCTGTGTCTGTCTATTCTTGTCTATCATCTATCTATCAATCAATCATCTATCTAATCTATCTCTATGTCCGTCCATCTATCCATCCATCCTTATCCCTCTCTCTCTCTCTCTCTCTCTCTCTCTCTCTCTCTCTCTCTCCCACACACACACACACACACACACACACACACACACACACACGGTAAACTTGAAGTTGCTTGGAAAGGGCCCTAATGCAGGGAAAAGTGGAAGGAAATAGAAGATGATGACCGCTACAAGGTGGATGGATGGATTCAGTTCCAGTGGTGATGGAGGCGTTGCTGGGAGACTTGAAAGAAGAGGTCAGGGATAGATCATCGTGGAGATCAATCAATTAATCGATTTGTTGTTAGGAGGGAAAAAAAACGCCCACAACTTGATGGCACATAATCAATCAAATGCTGGAGAAAACTCTGGACGTACGTACCAAGACGATTATCCAGACGGTGTAGTAGGCGAAGAGAACCAAGCTGAAGGTCACCAAGCCATACCCAACGAATTGGTCACTCACTGTGGCCTGGAAGCAAAACAAAACAAAGCAGAAGAAATGTTTTATTTCATTCCAAAAATAGAAAAGGGAGCTTGAGAATAAATACCAGATCTCCGGGCTCCATTCAATAAGCAGGATTCGGGAAGCAAACGGCGTTATACAAGCTATTGCTATTTCTTCAGATTTATTTACTTCTTGCAAAGTAAATAAACGAAATGCACAAAATAAAAAAATTAAAAAAAACAAAAACCCTGCGAGGGTTTTGCAACCTTTTTGCGCTTTGAAGGCAAACAACAACCGGAGACAGTGTAGCAGCCAAAGCGAAACAGGCAACTCAATTTAAAAATATATATATATAAAATAAATTAACAATAAACAAACCGCACACTTAACACAAAAGCGCTGCGCCTTTTTGCAATTGCTGTGCAAAAGATAGCAACAAAAAAAGGGGACTCCCCCCTTTTGCAAAAATCAAAGAATCCCCCCCTTTTTGCAAAAAAACCGAGCCTCACCATTGCAACTTGCCAATCCCACCTCGCCCTTCTGCAACTTTGCTCTGTGATCTGGCCAAGGATGACCTACTTCCGTCCACGCTGGCCAATCAGAAGCTAGAGAGGGCGTGCGAAACCTCCCACGGGCAGTAGAGTTCAGTCCAGAGGGAAGTGCTAGAGAGGCAAACCCATGTTAGCCACACTGGACTTCCTGAAACGTAGACTTATTCAATAGTGGAGTTTGAAGCTATCAATCAGGGTTGATTCCAGGCTTGTTTTAATTTATTTTTTTTAATTGAGGGGTGGGGGAAGCTGATCAGTGGAAGAAGCCTGGGGAAATGTGATGCAGTTTTTTTTCCAACTGTCTAGATATTTTAGAGCAGTGTTTCTCAACCTTGACAATTTTAAGGCATGTGGACTTCAACTCCCAGAATTCCACAGCCAGCAATGCTGGCTGTGGAATTCTGGGAGTTGAAGTCCACATGCCTTAAAATTGTCAAGGTTGAGAAACACTGTTTTAGAGGGTGAAAGTCACCGTTTTTGTGTGTGTATGTGTGTGTGCAGTCTACCTTATAGGGTTGTTGTTAATAGGAAAATAGACGTTTTGCACGGTGGTCTTGCAGGAAGGGTGGTGAGAGTCTTCAAAATGGATCATTTGCTGTTTTAATATGGATTCTAAGTTGGCTTCCCCCCCTTTTGTTTTTCATACTTTTGGTCACCGTTTGTGTGTGTGTGTGTGCAGTCTACCTTATAGGGTTGTGGTTAATAGGAAAATAGACGTTTTGCACGGTGGTCTTGCAGGAAGGGTGGTGGGAGTCTTCAAAATGGATCAATTGCTGTTTTAATATGGATCCTAAGTTGGCTTCCCCCCTCCTTTTGTTTTTCATACTTTTGGTTTTAGCTTCTCCCAGCGGAGGTTGCGTGGAAATTTGGAGAGCGCATTCAGATGAATCTGGCATTGCACCGTCGTCTCGTTTTTTGGGTATGGCGTTCTTGGAAATCCGGGTTGCAGAAATTCAGCCGCTGTCCCAATTTGCATTCATGCTTTCCAACCCTAAATTCTAATTTATTTATTTATTTTTTTAAAAAAGCAGTAGACAATTGCATGACCAGTTTTACTCTATCCGGGCCTTTGGGTGTGTACAGGGGTGCGTTTATACGTGTGCAACTCACTGCACCCTTCTCTGGAAAGCAAAAAAAAATAGCACACTTGGGAAGACATGTAACCATTACTTTCCCTTTTTGTGTGATGAACAGAAGGCCTTTTGTACAATAGTCATAAAAAAAATCTTAATTCTTTTTGCCCCGTGCCCCAAATGTCTTTAGTTTCTCAACTTTGGCAATATTTAACTCCCAGAATTCTGGAATTTGATCTACCCATCTTTGGTTTGCCATGGTTGAGAAACACTTGTAGAAAAACACAGGTTAAAAAACCAAAACATTTTTGCTTTATAGTTCAATGTGTGGTGGATGTGTGGCATGTCCCAAATTTGTAGGGTCTATATTTCATTTTGTAGGGTCTATATTTTAATTTTATGGAAATATTTAAATGAGAACAGGTTTTCCATTTTGACCTGGCAAATTCACAATGGGTTAACTGCAGTTTTCCTTAATTCCGATTCTTAGTTGGGTGGCATGCTCGCAATTCTCAGAAGAGGCTAGGGCAGCCTTCCTTAACTTAGTATCCCACAGATAAGTTCAAATAACTTAATAGCCTGCAGATGATTTGAAACTGAAGTTTCCTCCTCCCTCCCCACCCTTTTTCCTCTCCTGCTACATCTTTGTAAGGGTAAGGACAAAACCTTGATTTTCCAACCATTTTGGCCAAGAAATAGGGTATTAATTAAAGTGGATTAGCCAAAATAACGATGCAAAAAATATCAAAATATACAGAAGTGGATGTGATCCATTACTGGATGGGATACCACCAGGAAAGGCCAGGTTAGGTAAACAAAACATATTGGAAGACGGCAACAGCAAACCAGTTCTAGATTTATTTCTGAAATTTATATGCTGCTCGTTTTGTAGTTGGAGCGGCTATATCAACTTCAAGGAAACAAACTTGTTGATGGCATCCATTTGAGAGGTGTGTACGTGTCAAGATTTCGACAAGGAGAAACGAAAAGAACAGCACAGACGCTCGTTGTGATGTACCAAAGAAAACCCAACCTTTATTTCCCCCCAAAAAAAACCATTACGACATTTGATTTTATAGTGATTTTTCTTCTTTTTATAACTGTGGCTTCTCTACATCAGGAACCAGATAACAAAGAATACAAAACAAGACTGGTTGAATCAAAGACAGCACAGCATTCAATACAAAAAAGGATAAATACTAGAAGAACGAGTTAAAACGGGGAATATGCAGATCTATGACTGATTCTTCTCTGGGCCCAACACTTTTTGAAAATATATTTGAAAATGGATCAGCAGGGGTCAGTGGAAGGAAGAAAAAAAAAATCTTTTCTATAAATGGATTTCAGTTTTAATCTACTTTCAGATTTCAAAAGTTCAGAACACATCAAAACTATCTCTCCTGGCAATTCTTTACCTTTAAATTTTGCATAGTCCTGTTTTGGTTTTTTAGTTTTTTTTCTCTCTCTCTCTTCCAAAAATATCTTTCCTGCTATAGAAATATCTGAATATAAATCGCGGTGTGCCTTTCGAACTCTCTTAAAATTCGCTTTCCAAGAAAATAAAACGCGATCTCTTCTCTCTCTCTTTTTCTTTCAACCCCCTGAAAAATATGGGCTTAAAAAGCAACGGAATTTTTTTTTTTAAGAAAACGTCACGGTGAAGAATTTCGAGTTTATTCTTTTTTTTACATTCCAGGTTCACCTTATTTTGGAGACACGGCGAAAGGATTTTTATCCTTAGAAGCTGGGGAGGGAAGAGGGAACGTTATGCAGCTTGGAAGTTGGCTATATTTTTTTTCCAGGGGGAAGAACTGGACAGCCACAAAGTTTGGGTTGTCAAGAGAAATTATTGTGCCTCTAAGAGACCAGCTCCGTCCACAGAGCGTAAGAAACAAGGATAGCCAACTTGAAGGGTTGATTACAGGAAAATGGCGTTTTCTTTTAACAGCTCCTGAGATCACGTGAAGGAGAGATCTGCTCTCCGTTGGATCCCCCTCTCCAGGAGGGGACATCCTGATCCGTACCTAGCAAGATGGGAGGAATCACCTTCCAGAGGCTTCACAATCTTGAGTACAGCCCAGCTGCCTCGATCAAGTTTTTTTTTTTCTCCTTTTAAAACTTTTATTTTGTCCAAAGGGGAAGATTTAACTGCAGAAGGAAGCGTAATTAAAAAAAAGAAGCAGCAGCAAGCAAGCCATTTGGGTCACTGCAGAGGCCCAAACCATTAAAAAACAAAGAAGTGTTAATAAAAAAAATAGGGAATAAATTTTCTGAAGAGAATAGAGCAGGCGCTTGGGGGGGAAACTGAGAAAATGGCTAGTTTGCACCAAAATAGACATTTTTGTCTGCCACTACTTTGTAAAACTTTTCATCGAAAATGAACATTACTCTCACGGTCTCGTCGCTATTCTCTGAGAACTTTGGCTCAAAAGATCCAGAGGTTTTCTGCAAGCCCAAAATAAAGTCTACAGATTTGGCACCGTGCACGGAAGGAGAACAGAATCCAGCTGTGCTATCTTCCTAGCTGAGTTCACGGCTTGGGCCTTGGTGCCATTCCGATGTTTCACCGGATCTTGGTTCTTTGATCCCAGTTGGATGGGCGAGTGCTGAACATCCCAAAAGCGGAAGGAAGGCAGCCAGCGAGAAACTTAGAGACATCGAAGCTCTAGTTGGTTGCCATCCCTCTCTGCTCAAGTTAGACATAATTATAAAACAAAGCCCAATAAGCAGAACCCGACAGATACTATAAGCAATGAAACAATGATTTAACACCCCCCCTCCAAAATTCACAACATACACCAGCCTGCTGGGTTGATCAACAACAACAAAAAAATCAATATATTTCAAAATCAAAAGGGGAGGAGAAAGAAGGTTAACCGTGGTGTAAGAAGGTCAAATGAAAACCATTTTCCAAATGGCATCTCTAGGTTAATTGTCCCAGATAGTGCTGGGCTGGCTGTGACCACCGTCTTAAAAACAGCAGAATTTGCCCACCAGGGAAAAATAATAACAAGATCTACCGCTTCACCCATTCGTGGTGGGACAGGCCACTGGAGACCAACAGGGGTATCTCAAGAAGCTTCGGCTTCTTCCAATTCACCAGGTCCTTCTTAGCAAACACACACCTGAATCGTGATGGCCCTGTTAGAAAAGCTCTGGAGGACCTCTTCTGTCATGATGGTGAAAGGATTTCACAAGGCCACCGACTTCCAGATGGAGTTTTCCAGATCTATCCTGGAGATTCTAGACCTTCCCCAAGTTTCCCCTTTTCCTGAAGGATCGGTCTGGGACAATCGGTCAGGGACAATCAGGGAGAGTTTGAGGCACTCTGATCTGCTCAACACAGTGGCCTTGAGCTGGGTTGGAGTCTTCAACTCATACAACCCTTGGCTAGCTCAGCTGAGATAGGAAAGGAACGTTCTGGTCAGTGGTTGGGTGGAGAACCCAACGTTTGGCAGATCCTCGCCCAGTGACTACCTTGCTACCACTCAAAGGACCACAGGCCTGCCCTGTGAGGTCCATGTGCCCCTCTCCCCAATTCCTGATCCTGTTCTGAATTCCATTTGCACACTCTTGTTTTAGAGCAGTTAGTAGTCTAAAGGGCATGTGGGGAAGATGATGCCCCCAAGCCATTACTAAACCAAGTGAAATGTGTGTGTGTGTCCACACTCAATTGATGCCTACACCAAGGCCAAGCTACTTTCTTGAAATGGGAAAAACCTGAGTCTTTCCCCCACCTCCAAAAGCAACAAGTGAAGGGTGGGGGACACCCAATGTGTAGGATGAAACTGCACAGGAACAAAGCTCTGGGTCTTCTAGATGTAGCTTGGGGAAGACCAACGTAAGAATGCAACATGGGGAAAACCAGTTCACAGCTTCACCGCTTCTGTACCGGGCCCTGAAACTCGCTCATTTCCTACACAAATCTCAGCAGTTGGGTGGAGAGGGCCATAAAGCATCAATCCGATGGAAAGACAAATCCAGGAATCTCCCCCCACGCTTTCTGAATGTGGTAGAACCCAGTTGAGGACATCCAGTTGAGCAGTGAATTCTGATGATGCTACCCTCATTTCATTGCTTACGGAGTTTGGACTCCACACGCTCTATGAGAAAGCAAGAAAGCAAGCGACTGGAGAACATTTTGGTCTCTTGTGATGGAACCTTCTCCACCATGCTTGGACAGGAGGAAACCTTCTCAAGGCTCAATGGCTCTGTTTCAAATCAAATCCCAACCGAGGAGAATCCTAACCCAACGTGTTTTGCATCGAGAAGGCAATGATGTTGGGACCGATACGGAATATTTTTCTACTGTATCACCAAGCAAAAACAGAAACCCAACAGGCTTGGGGCTCTCCTCACCCCTCACCTGGCTGCAGTGACTGTGTGTTACCCAAAAGAACTTTTTTTAAAAAAAAATGAAAAAGTCAACAGCGGTTCCCACTGAGGAAAACCGAAGCTTTTTCCTGGACCCATCTGAGGTTCTTCAAGTGTCGCCTTGCATGGTAGCTGGCCAAGATCATCCCCCTTCCTTGTCCTGCAGTAGAAGGAGGATCTCAAACTAGAACCCGAACTGCACTCAGCATCTTCAAAGCTTCCCATGGCTCATGGATGCTTGAAAGAGGGTTTCCGAGGCCCAAAACACACAAGCGGTTTCCTATGAAAGACAAAGTTTACGGAGGACCTCCGGATCAGAGCGGTGACATAGCTGGGCCTTCATTCCTTGGGTATCAGCCCTTGGAGGGATAAATGCGAGAAAGCAGATGTGGATGAACCAACGGTTCAATCTTTGCGACGGTCATGACTAGCAACCTTTCCAATCTGAGCTTCTCTTGGGACAGGAGCGCGAGAGGGAAGTGTTCACAGTGGTGTAACTTGGTGGTGGGGACAGGAATGACCAAAGCCATCAAACTGAGCCGTGGTGCTCGGCACAAGAGTTGTTGTCCTGAGTTGCTGTCCCTCCAAGGGAGCCGTTGCAAGGGGCAGGACGGTTGATCCCGCCCTTCCGCATATGGTCGACGGTTATCTTTCCAGACCCAACGTAAAGTGCCTGTTTGTGGAGTACCTCTGGGCAGGTAAGGAGTGCTTGGATTCCCAAAAAAAAAATTTGAGAAGTCCTGCCCGGAATGTTATGTGCAGAGAAGATTAAAAAGAAATAAAGAGAGGAAAAATCGATGGGGTGGGGAGGAAAGGACAACCTGCTGGGACAGGTTCCCATCTGGGGTACCCATCTAGTTCACATTTAATGGGTTTCAATGACCACGGGCTCGTAGACTCCGGACGAGACTCTGCGGGAGAAAAAGGGAGGAGAGAAACACTGTGACAGAAGAATCTGGTTGAAAAGAACAAAAGGAAGAGCTTTCAACTTAAACTAAGAAATCGGGACTCTAAATATTACCAAGTTATGCTTTGAAAGGCCTGCATTCCTCCTAGAAATGAGGCTTAAACTCAAAAAAGTATTGAAAAAACAACTGTTCCAGGACCCTACCTGTTTGCTAGCTGTATCCCACTTAGCGTAGTTGTGCCATCTCGGCTCACAAACAGCCTCAGATTACTATCTGGAAGACAAAAAACGATATCCAGGAGGTCAATGTTTTAGTCTTTTATGAAAAAGATGTTGGGGAAAATGCCAGCGAGGCTGGAAGGAGGGGTCAAGCAGGTGCCTAGCTTGGAATCCTTGCGCACTCGCAAGAGGCATAAGCTTGACCTCGTCCAAGATCCACGAAGCCTTATCTGGTCATATTCAAGGGAAGGCAAGCACTCTTGGGAAAATTCACGTGCAGTGTTAGTACCGCTTTGTAAAGCCTTAGTAGAGCCACACCTGGAATGCTGCATCCAGTTATGGTTACCACGTTACAAAAAAAGATGTGGAGACTTGGGGAAAAAGTGCAGAGAAGAGCAACTAAGATGATCAAAGGCCTGGAGACTAAAACATATGAAGAACGGTTGCAGGATTTGGGGATGGCCAGTCTACAGAAAAGGAGGACTAGGGGGGACATGATAGCTGTCTTCTAGTATTTGAGGGGCTGCCACAAAGAAGAGGGGGGGTCAACCTATTTTCCAAAGCGCCAGAAGGCAAGACAAGAAACAATGGATGGAAGCTAATCAAGGAGAGAAGCAACCTGGAATTAAGGAGAAACTTCCTAACAGTGAGAACAATTAACCAGTGGAACAGCTTGCCACCAGAAGTTGTGGGTGCTTCATCACTCAAGGATTTTAAGAAGAGATTGGACAATCATTTGTCTGAAATGGTATAGGGCCTCCTGCTTGAGCAGGGGGTTGGACTAGAAGACCTCCAAGGTCCCTTCCAGCTCTATTCTGATTCTGATTCTTGTAACTCAGGCAGAAAGCAATAAAGTTGCTTTCTTCAGCTACTTACGAGTGGCTTGGGTTGCTTGTGCCTGACACATGAGCAGGGGTTTGGCCTCTGCACCCCAGAATCCCCCAACCAAGGCTTAGGAATTCTGGGAGATGAAGTTCAAGGCAGGCTTCCAGGTGGTGGAAGTTGGAAGGCTGCACAAGGAGTGAAGGAAAAGGGGGCAAAAGCTTCCTTAGGAGGGGAGACGTTCTCACCTTCAGTGTTGCTGACGTTGGTGAAATCCTGACTTTGCATGATCTTCTCCACGATGTCACCTGCGTCGATCCGAGTGTCGTCCACCCAGGTGGGATGGCTTTCTACAGAATCCTTTTTCCTCCTGCAGGGAAAGAAGTGAACAAAGAAAGGATTAAAAACAAGCAAACAAACGGGGGGAAATAGGCGACAAATCCCCCTCTTCCAAGGATGGAAGAGATGTTTCCTCCGTGAGTCCAGCTTAAGGGTACCTACCGAGAAGATCTGTCCGACAAAAGGTTGGGTCTGGGGGGTCTCGGGGGCTTCTCCAACCTGTGTTCCCGTTCGCCCTCCGGGCATTCAACCGTCATGCTGAGACCTCCCGAGGCGCTGCTGCTGGTGGACGTGTTCCGGCGGTGGGTCAGGTCCGACAGGCTGGACGATCTGGAGTGCTCGGTGCTGTATCCTACAAATGAGAATATCAGGACAATCTTGATGGTCAAGCCAGGAACCATCCGAATCCAGCATTTTGTTCCCCACCAGAAGAACATCTGAAGCACCTTACCAGGAGATGGGAGACATACCTCTTCTACCTCTTCTGATATCCCAAAGGTGCTTTTTCAGGAGGCCACTGGACTTTCTTGTTTTTCTCTGAAGACGTTTCGCTTCTCCTCCAAGAATCTTCTTCAGCTCTGATTGGATAGTGGGGAATAGAAGGATTTATACTCCTTGCAGACAGCTGGTCATTTGCCTTCTTTTAGAGAGTCGTTGAGGCCACTTGGAGGTTTATTTGTGTCCTATTGTGTCACAGAAAACATCCTGCAGCCAAGAAGGCTCCACACCCATTTGCACCACTCGGGTGACCTTGAGGACACAGGTAAACCTCCAAGTGGCCTTAAAGACTCTCAAAAAGAATGCAAATGACCAGCTGTCTGCAAGGAGTATAAATCCTTCCCTTCCCCACCATCCAGTCAGAGCTGAAGAAGCTTCTGGAGGAGAAGTGAAACGTCTTCAGAGAAAAACAAGAAAGTCCAGTTGCCTCCTGAAAAAGCACCTTTGGGACAACCATGGCCTGGATGACTGAGAATCTCCATATACACCTTCTGACGTTACCTGAGATTTGAAAACAAACTACCTTCCCTGCAGAGGTGATCTTTAGTCTTCACAACTAACAAGATAAACCGATTATCATGTAGAATAAATGAATCCTACCTGCATTTAGCCACCTCCCTCCCCATTTAACAGCAACTCCATCACAATGCCTTGAAGGGCTGTGAGTATCCCAAATTTGCAGCAATAGTAGGTATTTATCTATTAAACACCCAATTTTTAAAAACAAACTGACATTTCTTCCCGGCTTAGCTAGATGAAATAAATATTATTGTTTTTTAAAAAATATTTAATTTGTATGCCAAACCCGATCCTCAACGACCCCCAAGTAAAAACTAAAAAAAATATACAATCCAAAACAAAACTAGGAATAAAAATTAGTGTTTCAAATATGCATGATAGAAAGATACACACACACACACACAAAATTTGGAAGGATTCATTATCCTATATGGATGCCATAAATGAATGCTCTTAAGTCAAGGACTTACCTGCATTTATTAAACATTGCCACCCCAATAAAAAGAAAATAAAAACCCTCTTGCTGGTTTAGGTGGGTTTTAAAAAAAAAATAACTTTTTTTAAAAAATGGCTATTACGTTGGTCTCGTTTTATTGTTTTGTTTTAAGTTTGGTTCTGCCTGGAAAAAAAGGCCACAAGACCCTTAGAAATGGGAGCATCGCTTAGATTGGCTCATGAAAACCCAGGTCTTGGCGGAATGGACACTGACCAGAGATTTTGGATTGCTGGCTGGCATAGCTTGAATTTCGCGAGTGTCCAGAATGAAACACTTCTTCTGGACTTGATAAGTTCTGGTCCGGTTCTTCCAAAACCCCTGGAAAAGGGAAAAAAAATCAGAAGGATGAACTGCCGAGCTGTCCATCTTTTCCCATCAAGTGAAATAAGGGAACTGAATGGTCTAAACCAGTGCTATTAGTCATGGTGGCGCAGTGGTTAGAATGCAGTATTGCAGGTGAATTCTGCTGACTGCCGACTGCCAGCAGTTCAATCCTGATCAGCTCATGATTGACTCAGCCTTCTATCTTTCCGAGGTCGGTAAAGTGAGGACCCAGATTGTTGCGGGCAAATAGGCTGACTCTGATTCTATCTGTCTCTCTGTCTATCTATCTCTATTATCTATCTATCTATATCTCTATTATCTATATTAAATATTAAATACTTTATGTCTGTCTGTCTGTCTGTCTGTCTGTCTGTCTGTCTGTCTCTATCTATCTATCTATCTATCTATCTATCTATCTATCTATATCTACACTATCTATCTATCTATCTATCTATCTATCTATCTATCTATATCTACTCTATCTATCTATCTATCTATCTATCTATCTATCTACAGTGTCTGTCTGTCTTTCTGTCTCTGTCTGTCTGTCTGTCTCTATATCTATCTATCTATCTATCTATCTATCTATCTATCTATCTATCTATCTATCTATCTATCTATCTATCTATCTATCTCTGTGGTGGCGATAGATACTCTGCCAACTATCAACAGTTCGATCCTGACCAGCTCAAGGTTGACTCAGCCTTCTATCCTTCCGAGGCTGGTAAAATTAGGACCCAAATTGTTAGGGGGCAACAGGACGACTATGAAAGCCTCTTAGAAAGGGCTGTAAAGCACCGTAAAGCGGTATATAAGTCTAAGTGCTAAGTGCTATTGCTATTAAATATTTAGATCCCATTTTTTGCTTTTTGGGGGGAGCAATGTAAGTGCCTTAATTCCGTTCGTCGCTAAACGTTTCTCTCCCAAATTGGGCAGCAGGGCAGGAAAAATGCTTTGCTTATACCTGACCCCAGGATGGTGGCCCTGGGCTTGTTCTGACGGACAGAACCGATCGAAGATGCTGCGTTGGTGCTGGGGGTCACAGTCCGGCTGTTTCCCTCCCCTTTGCAGTTGAGCTGCAGGCTCGAGTCTTGTGCTGGGATGACCACGGATTTGGCGGTGGAGGGCGGGCTGCGAAAAGCCAGAACGTACTTTTATTTTTTTATTATTATTTTTTTTTATTGAAAAGTTTTATAAAAGTTACAATATAAACCCCAAAACCAACCCCCCCNCAGGGTTACAAATATAATAATCATAATCTAACTAACATTAACCAACTATATAAATAACCAAGTCCGTAATGCGCTTTAACTCACCTTTAACATAAATATTATAATAATAATAATTAAAACATAAAGAAATTAGTATCCTAATTATTAAACAATAGAATATCCATATTGTTAAACAATACTAATACTAAAAGTAATAATAATATCATATAATTAAAACTAATAAAAATTTCACTATAATAAACTATTAGAACAAGGCTGGGGTGGCCATCTTGCACAGCTGTGTTGACCTAGTGGCTAAGGAAACCAGGCTAAAAAGTGGGAGACCGTGAGTTGTAGTTCTGATTTAGGCATGAAAACCAGCTGGGTGACTTTGGGCCAATCACCAGGAGAGGGTGAGTTCTAGTCCCGCCTTAGCCATGAAAGCCAGCTGGGTGACTTTGGGCCAATCACCAGGAGATAGTGAGTTCTAGTCCCGCCTTAGGCATGAAAGCCAGCTGGGTGACTTTGGGCCAATCACCAGGAGACGGTGAGTTCTAGTCCCGCCTTAGGCATGAAAGCCAGCTGGGTGACTCTGGGCCAATCACCAGGAGATGGTGAGTTCTAGTCCCGCCTTAGCCATGAAAGCCAGCTGGGTGACTTTGGGCCAATCACCAAGAGACCGTGAGTTCTAGTCCCGCCTTAGCCATGAAAGTCAGCTGGGTGACTCTGGGCCAATCACCAGGTGACGGTGAGTAATAAAGAGGGGGATACAAACAAATAAATACAATAATTAAAGAACCAGCCAGGTCAAAGTTGGGTAGACAACAGAAGATGGAACAAGAGGGACATTTCAGGAAGCCCCCCCCCAATTTAAGCAAAGTTCTTGAGGAAGGCAGAATAAAAACAAAATCAAACAATGGGGATATAATCAAACCACCCAACCCAAGAGCAGAAATCTCGGAATGAGGATGGGAAATAAAAGTACCAGCTGGCACCGGAAACCGAACGGATTTGGCAATCTGGAAATAGGCTGAAATGTCCTCTTTTCTTCCCCCCCCCTTTGGAAAAAAAAAGGGAAGGGGGCTTGTGAAAAGGGTCCCTAGCCAGTCAGGGCTCCCAGCAAGGTGTTTCGTTGACAGCTTCACACTCCAGTTTGACGTCGGAGGACCTCAACCGTGCCGGTGACAAGGTCAGTCTTGCAAAAACCGCCTACGCAACAGGTTGTTTCTTCTCCTGCTGCCTTGGTTACCGGTATGGAACTGCCAACACCCTTTGCCCACAAGCATGCCACACCCCTGCCAGGTATGTCTGAGCTCTGCTGGCAGGTAATCAGGCAGCCACCTCTTTGCACAGTCAACAGCCACACACCTGTTCCTTTTTTCGACGATTAAAAATATATATATCTACTTTTCACAAATTCAGGCGAATAAACCTGTCTGAGGATAATGTCGCAGGATCCAATCTGGGTCAGTCGCTGGGGAACCCATCTTTAAAGAACTTCTCTCTAACAGAGTGTGTGCTAGCCTGTGTGTGGTATTTGTAGTGTGTGTGGCTTTTTAGATGTGGATTGGGCGGTGTGGATGGATGGCTTGTAAGTTGCTGGCTGTTGTTTGCTTGTGCGGCCCAGCCCTTGCCTCCTAAGTGCTTGGTAGGCTGGTGGTAAAGGGCTTGTTTCCCACTTCCCTGGCTGTTTGTGTGCTTGCCCATCCAACAATCTTAAAAGCCAATGACTTAAAAGCCAGCCATCAACACAACCCAATCAACACCTAAAAAGCCACATAGAACAGGCACTATAAATACCACATACAGCACACGCTCTGCTAGAGGGGTAAGATACGATATAAGATAGATAAGGTAAGGTAAGATGATACGGTAAGATAATGTCAAGGTAATGATTGAAAAGCTAACCAGCTGATGTAATGTGAGATGTATGATGTAATGACGGGAATTACTCAGCAGGGTCTGTGTCCCTTTAAGAGCTTTGTATAAAAAGGAAGGTGCCACAGATGTGTGCTCTCTCTTCTGCTTCCTTGCTGTAACTGCTGCATGTGGGAGCCTGCTGTATTAGCACGTGTACGTAAATTGTTCTTGGTGTATGATATTGTAGATAGTGCAAGTGATAAACCACCATGTAATATAGACCATTGTTTACTGTGTTTACTCCTGGGTTATCTCGCGCAATAAGACTGTGCATGCTCTTGACAGATAAGATAGGATGAGATGATAAGATTTATTGTCATTTTTTATTTTATTATTAAAAATGAAATCTCTTGCCTGTTCTCAAAAGCGTACACCTATATAGCGCACATAGAAACGCGCTATGTACAACATATGTATATAGCTATACCCTTACATATAGATACGTATAAATATTAATCACTATCCCGGTCACAGTTCCCTGCAGATGGGCTTCAGCACAAGTCCGAAAGCTCGGAAGACAAAACTTTTGTTCCTGGTGACCAAGCCAGATTGGATCCTCTTTACAGTTCTCCTTTCCAATCTCCCCCATCCAAGGCTAGTGGTTGTCACCAGCAGGAGGGGGTTTTTTGGTTTGTTTTAGGATAGGACATCAAGAGCTACAGAGATAGCCTGGCCTTTGAAGCCCCTTTCCCCAAAAGTTTCTAAGCTTCCCCCAAAGACTCACGTTTTGAAACAAGGGTCTCCGGATAAGAGGGTCATGCCAATCGTGACCTGCCAAAGAAGGAAGACGAGAGAGGGAGAAGGAAAAGTCATGAAAAACAACCTGCAAGGAAAAATATAGCCAGCCAAATAAATAAATTAAAACACAGGGGCTCTCAAGGAGGATCTGAAGGCAGGACAAGAAGCAACGGATGGAAATGAATCAAGGAGAGAAGCAACCTGGAACTAAGGAGGAATATCTTTTCATTGTGAGAACAATTAATCAACGGGACGGCTTGCCTCCAGAAGTTGTGGGTGCTCCATCACTGGAGGCTTTTAAGAACGACCCTGTATTCGTTTTGTTAAATTTATTTGCCACCTATCTCACTACGGGGCTACTACTTTTTAGTGAAGACATCTCCAGCACATCTCTCGCTGCCCATCAGCCCCATCCTAAGGTCCTCCAGACTTACCTTCAAGATGGAATTGTCCTGCCTGGTGTTCTTGGTGTCGTATCCTTCCAACAGGCAACATCGGGCGGTGAGGCCAGAGCCTGCGAATTCAGCCAAGTTCAGGTCGGTGAAGCCGAGCTGTAAAAAACAACAAATTGGGGGGACCAAGATGATGAAAAGCTGCACATTCCAGGTGAATCAAAATTTACAATCTCTTGTCCCTTCCAGGAAGAACCATTTCACCCTCCTAACCTTGACTTTTTGTTTTGTTTTCCAGAAAAACCCAGATCATCCTGGGAAAGAATCAGGATTATTGGTCTGGCAAGGAAATGTCTATGGAATTCTCAGTCCTCCAGGTTACGATTGTCCCAAAGGTGCTTTTTTTTTCAAGAGGCAACTATGGACTTTCTACTTTTTGCCTTTGAAGACACATCTACTCCAAGAAGCTTCTTCAGCTCCGACTGGATGGTGGATTGATATTCCTGACAGCTCCATACCCATTTGCACTGCTCAGGTGACCCTGAGGACGCAGGTGAACCTCCAAGTGGCCTCCACGACTCTCTAAAAGAGGGCAAATGACCAGCGGTCTGCAAGGAGTATAAATCCTTCCATCCTCCAGAGCTGAAGAAGCTTCTGGGATGAGAAGCAAAACGTCTTCAAAGAAAAACAAGAAAGTCCAGTTGCCTCCTGAAAAAAAAGCACCTTTGACACCATGACCTGGATGACTGAGATTCTCCAGAGACATTTAGCCATGCACCTTGGGATGAACACCCTTCGAATGGGGCGGGAGTATGAACAGATTCCCAGAAAACATCGTAGACTCCAGGAACGGTTTGCGCTTCAGTTTGAGATTCAGACAACCCAGACTCATCCCCAACAGCCTGCGCCCGTCTCCAACAAGGAAGGGACCCAGGGCAGAAGACATCCTGCAGCCAAGAAGGCTCCACACCCATTCACACCACTTAGGGGACCCTGAAGACACAGGTAAACCTCCAAGTGGCCTCCACGACTCTCTAAAAGAAGACAAATGACCAGCTGTCTGCAAGGAGTATAAATCCTTCTATTCTTCACCATCCAGTCAGAGCTGAAGAAGCTTCTTGGATGAGAAGTGAAACGTCTTCAAAAACAAACCCCCAGAAGGTCCAGTTGCCTCCTGAAAAAAAGCACCTTTGGGACACCTGGCAAGCAAAGTGTTAAAATCACCCGGAGAGGTTGCATAACCAAGGACAGCCAAACAAGCCAGGTCAGTGATGTGGAAAATGTTCACTCCCATGTATGTGTACACAAATATAATAAGGCACTCTTTGTCCTAAGCTCATCCCGGAATACATGGAGGGAGAGAGAGAGAGAGAGAGAGAG
>NW_015390301.1:0-1966 GCF_001527695.2 Protobothrops mucrosquamatus | reverse complement strand
AGAGAGAGAGAGAGAGAGAGAGAGAGAGAGAGAGAGAGAGAGAGAGAGAGAGAGAATTAAGAGTTGGAGATAAAGCTGGTTTTTAATTCTTACGGGGCAAGGTTGAAAAGAAAGCATCTTCAGGCATGTTTTAAAAAACACACACAGAGTAGTCCTTTACTGTTCATTTAGTGACCGTTCAGAGTTACAACAGCTTGGAAAAAAATGACTTATGACTGTTTTTCACACTTAGGCATCCCTGGGATCGAAATTCGGACACTTGGCAAGTGGTTCATATTTATGACAATTGCAATGTTTTTTTTTGGGGGGGGGGGTCATGTGATCCCCTTTTGCAACAGGGAAAACCAGATGCACTTAACAATTGTGTTACTTATTTAACAATGGCACTGATTGACTTAACTGGGGCAAAAAGGGTGGTAGAATGGGGAAAAAATTCTATTCTGTTCCGTTCCGTTCCATTATTTCTATTCTATACTATTTCTTTTCTAAATTCTATTTCTAAATTCTATTTCTAAATTCTGTTCTGTTCTGTTCCGTTCCATTCCATTCTATTCCATTATTTCTATTCTATACTATTTCTTTTCTAAATTCTATTTCTAAATTCTATTTCTAAATTCTGTTCTGTTCTGTTCTGTTCTATTCTATTCTATTCCCCTTGCTTACCTTTGCCACAGTCATTCTATTTCTATTATTCTATATTATTTTATATTATCATCATCATCATCATCATCATTAAGATGATTTTTTCCGCCGGATGAAGTAGAGCTGAGACGTTGACTTGCAGGAAACCCACAAAAACAGGCCGGAGGGGAATGTGTGTGGGGGGCTGATGGTGGTAAAATTTCCTGCAGTTTCCCCCCCTCTTCCCACAGCTCCAACCCCCCCTGACATTTAACCCGAAACTTTAGACCGCCCTCCGAAGCGCATTAGCAATTTGGCAACCGCGGGCCAGAATTGCACGCAAAGCCTTTCACGGAACCCACTTCCTGTTTCTCAGAGCCGACGTGCCAAATTATATGTGGAGATGTTTTGCAGCTAAAAAAAAAAGCAAGCAAGCAAGAAAAAAAGAAGAAGGCAAGCCCGAGTTTGTTCTGACCCGGGTCAATCTGCTCCTCCTCGTCACCCTCCATCTATGGGTCAACCGCCTCGTTTCGGGTTTGCTTGGCTCAAAAAATGAGGGAGGTTTTTAGACGACACAAACACAAAACAAAAGTTACCAAAGCAACAACAACCCCGATGGATCGTACAGGGCAGAGATTTGCAAAAATCTCCCTCGGCACGTCTTTCGGAAAAGGTTGCCGTTGACAGGTGTGGACAACTACGCAACAGATCTGGGACTCTTGAATCCTCAGAGCTGGTAGCTAAAAAATTCAGGCCGTCCGGTTCGTTTAGTGACTGTCCCAAAAAGCGACCTTACGACCTTTTTTCACATGGTGGTCGCAGTGCCCCCATGATCCAAATTCGGAGGCTTTGCAACTGACTCGTATTTATGACGGTCGCAGTGGGTCCCGTGATCCCCTTTGGCGAGCTTCTGACAAGCAAAGTCAATGTTGGAAACCACCTAACAGGGTCACTGACTTATTGATTGCAGTGATTCGTTTAACAACTGCGGCCAGGAAGGTCATTAAAGGGGCAAAACTCGCATAACAAACGTCTTGCTTAGCAACGTGAATGTGCTCAATTGCGGTCGTAAGTCGAGGATTGCCTGTACCGATATGTTCCAACTGGATGGACAACAGCTAGTTAACAGCAGAGAGGGAAATGTGTCTGATGTTTGAGCTCTCTCTCTCTCTCTCTTTCCCTCCCTCCACTCTCTCCCCTTTCCCTCCCTCCCTCCGGCTCCCTCTCCTTTCCTCCCCTCCCTCCCCTTTCCCTCCCTCCCTCGGGCTCCCTCTCCTTCCCTCCCCTCCCCTCTCTCTCTCCCTCCCCTCTCTCCCCTTTCCCTCCCTCCCTCTCCCTCTCCTTC
>NW_015390300.1:112993-114126 GCF_001527695.2 Protobothrops mucrosquamatus | reverse complement strand
CGGCTGGGTGACTTTGGGCCAGTCACCAGGAGACGGTGAGTTCTAGTCCTGCCTTAGGCATGAAAGCCAACTGGGTGACTTTGGGCCGATCACTAGGAGATGGTGAGTTCTAGTCCCGCTTTAGGCATGAAAGCCAGCTGGGTGACTTTGGGCCGATCACCAGGAGACGGTGAGTTCTAGTCCTGCCTTAGGCATGAAAACCAGCTGAGTGACTTTTGGCCATTCACCAGGAGACTGTGAGTTCTAGTCCTGCCTTAGGCATGAAAGCCAACTGGGTGACTTTGGGCCGATCACTAGGAGATGGTGAGTTCTAGTCCTGCCTTAGGCATGAAAGCCAACTGGGTGACTTTGGGCCAATCACCAGGAGACGGTGAGTTCTAGTCCTGCCTTAGGCATGAAAGCCAACTGGGTGACTTTGGGCCGATCACTAGGAGATGGTGAGTTCTAGTCCTGCCTAACTCCTGAATGTCAATTAAGTGACTTTGGGCCAATCACCAGGAGATGGAGAGTTTTAGTTCTACCTTAAGCATGAAAGCCAACTAGGAGATTTTGGGCCAATCACCAGGAGATGGTGAGTTCTAGTCCTGCCTTAGGCATGAAAGCCAACTGGGTGACTTTGAGCCAATCACCAGGAGACGGTGAGTTCTAGTCCCGCCTTAGGCATGAAAGCCAGCTTGGTGACTTTGGGCCGATCACCAGGAGACGGTGAGTTCTGAAATTTTGGGCTCAATTGTGGCTTTAAGTCAAGGACTACTTGCAGTTCCTGCGATTAAGAATGTTTTGAAAAGTGTGAAAACGCTACCCAGATTCTGTGGCTGTACTTGTTTGAGGTTTCCAATCTAGCCTTCAGCCGTAGGGTCTCCCAGGGGTCTCCCGCCTGTAATTTAAGTGGCTTGACTCTCTACTCAGCCTTTCCTGAAATCAGCCAAGGCAGCCTCAGTGTTTCTCAGTTCCCAGAATTCCCCAGCCAGCCTAAAGCCAGAACCTTCACGGAACTTTCTAGAAATGATTTAAGGCTGAAACACTCTGCTTTTTCAAACTAGTACCCTGGACTTCCTTGTTTTTCTTTGAAGACGTTTCGCTTCTCATCCCAGAAGCTTCTTCGGCTCTGACTGGATGGTGTTGGGGGGGGG
>NW_015390300.1:106702-110635 GCF_001527695.2 Protobothrops mucrosquamatus | reverse complement strand
CAGTGCTCTCTGATGTTGGTGGTTTTCTTCCAGACTAGCACTGAGGATGCGAACACTGATGATGTTACCTAGTTTGGTAATGAAACATCTGCAAGAAAAATCACCAAGCTGGGCTATAAGCCGGCTGGGGAATTCTGGCAGTTGAAGCCCGCTCATCGTCAAGTTGCTAAGGTTGAGGAACACGGTTCTCCATACTCCTATCTTTTTCTCTTGTGTCTTTTTCTCCTGCTCTTTGTTTTAAGAATTTCAACAAATGTAAGCCACCGGCAGTTGCCGGGAATCAGGCAGCACGTAAATGTAATCAATTAATTATGGCCGGTCACGCTGTCAGCCAGATGTTCCGATTGGATCTGGCAGTTTTTATCCCTCTCTCGAGCCCTTCCCAAAGACCTGGGATAGGCAGATGTAGATGTTGGATGGTGTTTAAAGGGATGGTGGCCGGATGTAAGCCGTTCCAAACAACCCTACTGCCTTTTGTAATTGACTGACGGGGATGGTGTCCATGCCGGTGGTGTTCAAGTGGTGCTCCAGATGTTTTGGGGTTTGCGCCCAAGGCAGCTGTGATTTTGGGGACCCCCTTTGCTCTCTTTGGTCACAGTTGTTCCATTTCTATCTGGAAGGCAAGCGCCCTCGGGATGTGCCGCGGGGCGCAACCAGCCAGAATCTGGAATTGGAGGAACCGCAGCGCCACCTTGTGATGGCTGTCAGAATGTCACCGTAGGAGTCCTTGAGACGAGCCAAGGTTGAGGAACGTTGTTGTATCTAGCGAGGACCACCACGTCCAGAGGGGATGGACAATCTCTCTATTTGGGCCAGAATTATCCCCTTTAGCTGGCAGGAATAGCCAACACTCCAGAAGACAGGCTTAGGATACAGGAGGATCTGGACAGACTTGAACACTGGGCACTATCTAACAAAATGAAATTCAATGGTGAAAAAAGTAAGGTTCTACATTTAGGCAAGAAAAACCAAATGCACAGGTATAGTATAGGGGGTACCTTGCTCAATAGTAGTAACTGCGAGAGGGACCTCGGAGTCCTAGTGGACGATCCCTTAAATAGGAGCCAGCCGTGTGCTGCAGCTGCCAAAAAGGCCAACACAGTGCTGGGCTGCATTAACAGAGGGATAGAATCAAGATCACGTGAAGTATTAATACCACTTTACAATGCCTTGGTGAGGCCACACTTGGAATACTGCATCCAGTTTTGGTCACCGGGATGTAAAAAAGATGTTGAGACTCTAGAAAGAGTGCAGAGAAGAGCAACAAAGATGATCAGGGGGCTGGAGGCTAAAGCATATAAGGAAAGGCTGCTGGAATTGGGTATGTCTAGTTTAATGAAGAGAAGGACGAGGGGGGACAGGATAGCAGTCTTCCAGTATCTCAGGGGCTGCCACAAAGAAGAGGGAGTCAAGCTATTCTCCAAAGCCCCTGAAGGCAGGACAAGAAGCAACGGATGGAAACTAAATCAAGGAGAGAAGCAACCTAGAATTAAGGAGAAACTTCCTGACAGTGAGGACAATTAACCATTGGAACAACCTGCCTCCAGAAGCGGTGAATGCTCCAACACTGGAAGTTTTTAAGAAGAGACTGGACAGCCGTTTGTCTGAAATGGTATAGGGTTTCCTGCCTGAGCAGGAGGTTGGACTAGATGACCTCTGAGGTCCCTTCCAACTTTATCATTATTATTATTATTTATTATGGAGTTGTCTTCATTGAAATTCTTGGGAATTGCAGGGAGAGGCTTTCGCTGCAAGATACACACGTTTGTTTTGAAATAAATCCACAAGTAGTTGCTGCCTTAATCCTCCTGACTTAGCAAGCTGGAGGGAAGAGTCTCTATTTCTCTCTCTCTGGTGGATCTGGAGAGCAGGGTTCCTTCCCCATTTCAAGAGGGTTGGATTTCAACTCCCAGAGTTCCTCAGCCAGCAGAATCAGACATTTTGTTCCAAAGATCGTAGGTTGCCTATCTCAGGGACCGCTTCCTTCTTTGTGGTTTTGCACACGGGGTGCGTTCTTCTTTGTTTCACACCTTAGCGCTGCTCCTGAGAGGGTTTGTGCGGCTTTGGAGTCTTTCAAGGGGCTGTTTCATTGCCTTCTGAAGTAGGATGGGTAAATGCACGGGAGCGAACGGAGCTTACGGCTTCTTTTGAAAGTCTGTTTGGTTAGAAAAGAATATTTTGTAGCTCAGGGTGGAATTTGGGGGTCCCTGGTGCTCTCTGAACTTGGTGGTTCTCTTGCAGACGTCTCGTGACCCAACTAGGTAACGTCATCAGTGATAGTAGGGAGTGGGGTTTGCAGGGAGGAGGAGCAGGAGGAGGAGGAGGAGGATTGTGGGGTCCTTGGTGCTCTCTGAGCTTGGTGGTTTTCTTGCAAATGTTTCATGACCCAACTAGGTAACATAATCAGTGCTAGATAGGAGTGGGGTTTGTGGCGAGGAGAAGGAGAAGGAGAGTCCTAGATGCTCTCTGAGCTTGGTGGTTTTCTTGCAGACATCTCATGACCCAACTAGGTAACATCATCAGTGCTAGAAGGGAGAGGAGGAAAAGGAGGAGGAGGACTGTTGAGTCCTTGATGCTCTCTGAACTTGGTGGTTTTCTTGCAGACGTCTCATGACCCAACTAGGTAACATCATCAGTGCTGATCTGCAAGAAAACCACCAAACTCAGAACCAATGATGCTACAGTCCTCCTCCTCCTCCTCCTCCTCCTCCTCCTCCTCCTCCTCCTCCTAGCAAACCCTACACTCCCTTCTAGCATTGATAATGTCACTTAGTTGAGTTATGAAACATCTGCAAACCCCACCAAGCTTAGGAAGCACCAAGGACCCCACAGTCGTCGTCGTCCTCCTCCTCCACCTCCTCCTCTTCCTCCTCCTCCTCCAATCCTCCTTTCTGGCACTGATGAGCTTACCTAGTTGGGTCACAAAACATCTGCAGAAAAACCCACCCAGCTCAGAGAGCATCAAGGACCCCCACAGTTCAACTCCCGAGCTACAGATAATTCTCTTTGAAAATCCAGGTAGCTGCAACTTACATTTCTGTTTACGTAGCATTTGGAAACCCTGCTGAAAAGAAGATATTTTTTTTTTTTTTACCTTTAACCATCTGGGCACAACGGCATGATTCACTGGACTTCAGGGATGGCACGTCAAGCTCCGGGGTCCACTTACCCTGCCAGAGGCTTGTGAAATAAACCGTTGATTTGTATCTTGCGGTTCTCCTTTGCAGCTTCAACGTCTGTCCCCAGAACTGCTCCGGCAGAGGGGAATGTCGGCCCGTGAACGGCAGCCAAGCGGTTGAATGTGAGTGTTGGGAGCATTGGAAAGGAGAGGCCTGCGATATTCCCAATTGCCCAGAAGAGTGCGGCTTCCCTGAAAGGGGTCAGTGCAGCGTGAACGGAACTCAGGGCTGCATCTGTTACCCGGGCTGGCAAGGTAGGTAAAAACAATTCCCTTGCGATGAATTGCACAGCTGGGCAGTAGATCCGGGAGATGCTTTTTAACAGTGTTTGTTTCACTTTTTTTTTTTTTAGCCAAGTACTGTGTTTCCCAAAAAGTAAGGCCTATACCAGGGGTAGGCAACCTTGGCTCTTTTATGACTGGTGGACTTCAACTCCCAGAATTCCTGAGCCATCCATGCTGAGGGGAAAGGGAGAGGTTTCCAAGCTGAGCCATGCTGGCTCAGGAATTCTGGGAGTTGAAGTCCACGAGTCATAAAGGGGCCAGAGTTCCCCATGCTGGTTTAGGAATTCAGGGAGTTGGAGTCCACGAGTTAGAAAGCGGCCTAGGCCTAGGCCAGAGGTAGGCAACCTTGGGTCTTTTATGACTCGTGGACTTCAACTCCCAGAATTCCTGAGCCAGCCATGCTGAGGGGAAAGGGAGAGGTTTCCAAGCTGAGTCATGCTGGCTCAGGAATTCTGGGAGTTGAAGTCCAC
>NW_015390300.1:102793-106499 GCF_001527695.2 Protobothrops mucrosquamatus | reverse complement strand
CTGACTCGTGGACTTCAACTCCCAGAATTCCTGAGCCAGCCATGCTGAGGGGAAAGGGAGAGGTTTCCAAGCTGAGTCATGCTGGCTCAGGAATTCTGGGAGTTGAAGTCCACGAGTCATAAAGCGGCCTAGGCCTAGGCCAGAGGTAGGCAACCTTGTCCCTTTTATGACTGGTGGACTTCAACTCCCAGAATTCCTGAGCCAGCATGGCTCAGCCTGGAAACCTCTCCCTTTCCCCTCAGCATGGCTGGCTCAGGAATTCTGGGAGTTGAAGTCCACGAGTCAGAAAGTGGCCTAGGCCTAGGCCAGAGGTAGGCAACCTCGGCTCTTTTATGACTGGTGGACTTCAACTCCCAGAATTCCTGAGCCAGCATGGCTCAGCTTGGAAACCTCTCCCTTTCCCCTCAGCATGGCTGCCTCAGGAATTCTGGGAGTTGAAGTCCACCAGTCATAAAAGAGCCAACAATAAGCCATAACTTGATTTTTGGGGGTGAGCCTAATATAAGCCCTACCCCCAAAATAAGTCCTAGTTTTGGGGCGAGGCACACATCTGAAAATCAAGCTGGGCTGGGGCTGGGGGGGGGGTGGATCCGCCCCATGCGCCCCGCACCCGCTTCCCTTGCAGCCAGGCCTCTCTTTGCCGGCCCACTACTTCTGAGGCCTCTTCTGCATCAATCCATAGCTCGGTTCCACAAGATCTCTGCAGCCGAGCACCGAGCTATGGATTGAATCCATAACTCGGTACTCGGCTACTTAGGCCTTCCGGAAAGGCCTGACTGCAAAATGCAGGCCCGACTTCAAAATGCAGGCCCGAATGCAGCTGCAGAACTTCCGCCCCAGAAGAAGCGGACTGGCTGGGTGGGGCTGTCGATGCTGGAGGTGAGGTAAGGCCTACAACTGAAAATAAGACCTGGTGCCTCTTTTGGAGAAAAAAAAAAAAGACCCGGTCTTATTTTCGGGGAAACACGGTATTTATACTTCATCACCGACATTGTAGGAGGAGATCCATGTTGGTCTAGGGCAGGGGTAGGCAACCTTGGCTCTTTTATGACTCGTGGACTTCAACTCCCAGAATTCCTGAGCCAGCATGGCTCAGCTTGGAAACCTCTCCCTTTCCCCTCAGCGAGGCTGGCTGGGGAATTCTGGGAGTTGAAGTCCACCAGTCATAAAAGAGCCAAGGTTGCCTACCTCTGGCCTAGGGCAGCGAAAAATCAGGAACGTGGCAGTACTTTTTCAGACTGATTGAATACTTTTTTGTAAGCTCGTTTTGCTAGAGGCCTGGAAATCCTACCTCTGTTTAGCTCTTTTGCATGAAAGTTATCCACAATTGAGCTCCGTGGCC
This sequence comes from Protobothrops mucrosquamatus, assembly GCF_001527695.2. Classification (NCBI taxonomy): domain Eukaryota; kingdom Metazoa; phylum Chordata; class Lepidosauria; order Squamata; family Viperidae; genus Protobothrops; species Protobothrops mucrosquamatus. The sequence goes on along the minus strand of NW_015390300.1, from coordinate 105,157 downwards.
AGAAAGCTCGTAAAACGGGCCGAAACTCACTTAACAAATGTCTCGCTTAGCAACATACATTTTGGGCTCAGTTTGTGCTCGTAAGCTGAGGACTACCTGTGCAGTGCTAGATTAAGATAGCCGAGGGTATAACGGACGATGTATTTTGCCCCTCGTAGGTGTTGACTGCTCGGTTCCTGTTCCATCGAATCGCTCCTTTTGGACCCGGGATGAATTCTACGTCCCCAAACTCCCGCGGGCGTCTCACAAAGCCGTGGTCCAAGACGAGGTCATGTGGGTGATCGGTGGCTACATGTTCAATCACACGGACTCTCAGATGGTCTTGGCGTGAGTAAAAAGCAGATTTTAAGTGGGGAAGGAAATGTACATTTCTGCAGATTAAACCCAGCAGGGGTCCCTACGCTAGAAATAAGCTTCTGTATAACTTATCGGTTGCGGTGTGAACTTCTACCAGCTTTGAGAAGATTTTTTTTCCTCATCCAAGCTAGACAAGGTAAAGAATTCCTGGTGATCCAGGGACATTTGAGGCGTGGCGGCGCAGTGGTCAAAGTGCAGTATTGCAGGCTAACTCTGCCCACTGCCAGGAGTTCGATCCTGACTGTTGGATCGATTCAGGCTTCTGTCCTTCCGAGGTCGGTGAAATGAGGACCCAGATTGTTGGGGGCAATAGGCTGACCCTGTGTAACTGCTTAGAGAGGGCTGTAAAAGCACCGTGAAGCAGTACATAGAGTAAGTCTAAGTGCTCTTGCTGTCGCTGTGTGGTTAACTACAACAGGGGTCTCCAACCTTGGCCCCTTTAAGACCTGTGGACTTCAACTCCCAGAATTCCCCAGCCAGCATGGCTGGCTGGGGAATTCTGGGAGTTGAAGTCCACAGGTCTTAAAGCGGCCAAGGTTGGGGACCCCTGCACTACAGTCATGGGACTTTCTCAGAAATTGTACGAGAAATGGCCAGCATGGCTATACGCCAAAGGCACATGGAATGCTGTTCCCTTCCCACCAAAGTGGTAGCTATTTATCTACTTGCATTTGCATACTTTCAAACGGCGAGCAGGAGCTGGAGCAAGAAACGGGAGCTCACCCCGTCGCGCAGCGCTCAGCTCTCGAACCCGGGCTGCCAGCTTTCTAGCTGTGGAGCTCGGCGTCTTTAACCACTGAGCCATTGTGCCCCTCTCCCTCCCCCCCCCCGGACTTATATGTCCCTTTAATTATCAGAATTTTTATAACGTCATTACCAAATATTTACAGCAGAGGTCACCAATCTTTGTCAGTTGGCGGACCGGAGAAAAAGGGAGGGGAAAGCATTTCACATGCGTACGTGTGCGCACGGGGCCGCAAGCATGCACGTGCCGCAAATGGGGCGGGGCTGGTGCCTACGACGTGATACTCGATAGCCCTGCCCCGTTCTTGCGTGGCGCAGCGCCTTCTTTCTGTGTACTGTGGCGCTACGGCAGCCGTTTTTGTGTCTTGCAGCATGGCGGTGGCCCGTTTCTAAACCCAGTGGTGTGGTGGCGCCCCATTTTTATGCCCTGTAGTGGTGACCTGTTTCTGAACCCCACGGTGCGGTGGCGTCCATTTTTGCACCCTGTGGAACAGTGGTGTCCTGTTTTTGTGCCCCGAGGCGCGTCGTCGTCCCGTTTTTGCGTCCCAAGGTGTAGCGGCTGCCCGTTTTTGTGCCCCACGGCTATGGTGTTAGCGCAAGTGAGTGGGTGTGCGCGCATGCGGCCTGGTGGCCAAGCGACCATAGCTCACTACCAGCCCACGGGTTGGAGACCCCTGATTTACAGGATAGGGGACTTCAACACGCTTTCGTCTTTTCAACCACCCCCACGGAAACATGGTGTTCTTTTTGTTAAAGATTATAGTCCAAATTTATTGGGCTGCCCTGGGAATTCTCCTGTTTCTGCCAGCAGGTGAACATTATTCTCATCCAGTGTGTGTCTTTTTTAGCTCTTGTGCTCTGCCTCATGGGTTCCGGTTATGGTAATTTAAAGATGGATCGTTGATTATTTTGTCCCTGGTGGGTTTTTTTCCCCCTTTTTTCTTTTTTCTTTTGGTTGTTATTTTGTGTTGGTGAACTGCATTAATTTGTGTTTTTGGGAGAAGAAAAGGGGGAAATTTTGTTTTCTAGAATAAATTACACCAGCGTTTGACTAATGCACTTTCCTGACTGTGGAAGTCCTTGCCGCTGTCTGGCCTTGGTTGTTTTCTTGCAGACATTTTATTACCATACTGGGTGTCATCATCAGTGTTAGAAGGGAGTGGGGTTTGCTCTCAGTTTATATTCTAGTGGCTTGCTAAGCCCAGAGAGCATCAAGGACCCGACAGCTCCTCCTCCTCCTCCTCCTCCTCCTCCTCCTCCTCC
>NW_015390300.1:96402-100374 GCF_001527695.2 Protobothrops mucrosquamatus | reverse complement strand
AAATAGGGATAATTTTAATTTGAATCTTAATTAACTATACAGCGACAAATATTTGGTTTTTAATTGGTTTTATGGGGAATGGCGTTTGTGTGTTTTAATATGCTGTGAGCCGCCCTGAGTCCTATAGGGAGAAGGGCGGCATATAAGTTTAAATAATAATAATAATAATAATAATAATAATAATAATAATAATAATAATTTCAACCCTGAGCTCCAAATTCTCCTCTATTCATTTTGTGGCTCTTTGAGGATTTTATGAAACTGACACAGTGTTAGTAAAGAAAACCCGGGCGTGTAACGACCTTTTCAGACCCGTCTTAATTCCTCCAGAGGAGACGCTGCTTATTCTTCTGCTGCCTCGAAGGCTTCCCGGGAGGGGTGTGCAAGATGGCTTCTGAACAAATGGGGCAAAGCTGCCCTCTCGTTTCCCTGGTTCCCTGGCTTTCGAGCATTAGCGCAAAGGCTTTCTTGGCTATAAAAAAGCAGAATAGCTGATACCTAAATCAGCTTTATTTTTATTGACATAGCAGGTCCATCCGTAAATATCCCTGGCCTTTCTCCGTCTGGCTTCCCTTGTTTCCTATCTTGGCGCGGCGAGGACGACAACGGCTGCGTTCTCCAGGGCGAAAGGAGACAGGCGTTGTGTTTTGTGCTTTTTTTTTATCGCACAGGTATAACCTGGAGTCCAGAGAATGGATGACCCTGGGCGGTTCTGTGAACACCGTGGGGATCAGATACGGCCATTCGATAGCCTTACACGAAGTAAGTGGCTTTTTTTGTTTTAATTTTACATCCTTGAGACTTTTCTAACTTGGCTCGGCTCTGAAACCTGGCTTCGATCGAAGTGATGGAGGTAGTCCTCATGTTACGACAGTGTCTTTGAAGTCCCAACGGCCCTGAACCTGTCACGGTTCCGATAGACAAAACCCTTGAAAAGAACTTTGAGGCAAGGATTTCTTCCTTAAAGAACATTTTATTTAGGAAACAAGACATGGGCACGTACAAAGGTGAACCCAAGACTAAAATCCCGTCCCTCGGGCTGCAAAGTTAAAAAAATTGCAATTCCCATCCCAATTTGCTGTCATAAACCACACTCACCAATTGTTTCGAAAGGCCGCCGGCTCTCCTCCCAGCACTTTAGCCTGCCAAAATGTTAATCAGCATTGACTTTGGTTCTCACAGACAGAAGCTGTTTTGGCTAACTGAAAACTACACCTCCCCTCCTTTCTCCTTTAGCTGAAATCTCAGAAATTAATATTGGGTATGTCTAGTTCACGGTTAGGCAACCTTGGCTCTTTTATGACTTCAACTCCCAGAATTCCTGAGCCAGCATGGCTCAGCTTGGAAGCCTCTCCCTTTCCCCTCAGCATGGCTGGCTCAGGAATTCTGGAAGTTGAAGTCCACCAGTCATAAAAGAGCCAAGGTTGCCTACCACTGGCCTAGTTTAATGAAGAGAAGGATGAGGGGTGACAGGATAGCAGTCTTCCAGTATCTCAGGGGCTGCCCCAAAGAAGAGGGAGTCAAGCTATTCTCCAAGGCACCTGAAGGCAGGACAAGAAGCAACGGATGGAAACTAATCAAGGAGAGAAGCAACCTGGAATTAAGGAGAAACTTCCTGATAGTTAGAACAATTAGCCAGTGGAACAACCTGCCTCCAGAAGTTGTGAATGCTCCAACACTGGAAGTTTTTAAGAAGAGACTGGACAGCACTTTGTCCGAAATGGGTATAGGGTTTCCTGCCTGAGCAGGGGGTTGGACTCGATGACCTCCAAGGTCCCTTCCAACTATTATTATTATTATTATTATTATTATTATTATTATTATTATTATTATTATTATTATTATTATTATTATTATTATTATTATTATTATTATTATTATTAATGTGGCAACGAAGACAAAAATGAAAATGGCTTCAGTTCTGTTTGACAACGGGGACTCGGGGACCATTATTGATCACAACTCCTAGCAACATCCCCCTATGGCAGGGGCAGGCAACCTTGGCTCTTTTATGACTCGTGGACTTCAACTCCCAGAATTCCTGAGCCAGCCATGCTGAGGGGAAAGGGAGAGGCTTCCAAGCTGAGCCATGCTGGCTCAGGGATTCTGGGAGTTGAAGTCCTCAAGTCATGAAAGGGCCATAGTTCCCCCAGGCTGGCTCAGGAATTCTGGGAGTTGAAGTCGACGAGTCATAAAAGAACCAAGGTGGCCTACCCCTGTCCTATGGTCACCTGATCAAAGTTCCCATGCCGGGCAAATGACTCACATTCACGACGGTCACCGTGTCCCTGGATCGCGCGATCTCCTTTTGCGGCCTGACAAGCGAAGCTAACGGGGGAAGAAGCCAGGTCCCTTAGCCAGCGTGTGGGTAACTTAACCCCGGCAGGGATTCACTTTACAACTGCGGCGAGAAAGGTTATAAAATGGGGTTGAAGCTCCCTTTTCTAAATGTCTCTCTTAGCGACCCACATTTTTGGGTTCCGCTGCGGTTGTACTTTGAGGGACTTGTTATCACAAGACCCTTTGCTGGTTTCGCCCAGGTGGTTGGAGAAATTGGGCAGATACAAGGTTGCACCCATTCATTTAATGACCGTTCAGAGTTACAACGCTGAAAAAAAGTGACTTAGGACCATTTTTTACACTTAACGACCGCCGTAGCATCTCTGTGGCCACACGATCAACATTCAGCCGCTTGGCAGCTGACTCCTATTTACGACGGTCGCCGCGTCCCTCGGGGTCACGTGATCTCCCTTTGCGACCTCAATGGGGGAAGCCTGATTCGCTTAACGACCGTGTTCCTGACTTAACTGCAGCGATTCACTTAGCCACCATGGCGAGGAAGGTCGTAAAATGGGGGCAAGCCTCGCTTAACAACCATCTCCCTTAACAACCAAAATTTGGGGCTCCCTTGTGCTTGCAAGTCAAGGACTCCCTCTCCTAGTGGAGAGGCCAGAGGGAACTCTTAACGCGTCTGTCAATATCCTTCCTCTTTCTTCTAGAGCGTATATATTTAATTTGACATATATTAACTGCAGCAAGAATTGTATTTGCTCAATATTGGAAAAAGGAAGATCGACCAGCGGAGGAAGTGTGAATTAAAAAAATCTGAAGAGTGTGCAGAAATGGATCTTTTGACATTGAAAAGGAAAGAGTAATAATAATAATAATAATAATAATAATAATAATAATAATAATAATAATAATAATAATAATAATAATAATAATAATAATAAAGTTGGAAGGGATCTTGGAGGTCATCTAGTCCAACCCCCTGCTCAGGCAGGAAACCCTATACCATTTCAGACAAAAGGCTGTCCAGTCTCTTCTTAAAAAATTCCATCGTGGTGACCAAAATTGGATGCCGTATTCCAAGTGTGGCCTTACCAAGGTCTTGTAAAGTGGTATTAACGCTTCAAGTGATCTTGATCCTATCGCTCTGTTAATGCAGCCTAGCACTGTGTTGTCCTTTTTGGCAGCTGCAGCACACGGCTGGCTCCTATTTAAGGGATCGTCCACTAGGACTCCGAGAAGATTCAGTTTATTTTAGAACATGGGGTACTTTTTATTATTGGCTAGAAAAACGAGGTAGAGAGAAAGGAACTGGATACGTATTAGTAAACTAGACAGTGAAACCCAGACAATATGTTGCTGGTACTATTTTAAGCACTTGTGATTATAAAAAATAATTGTCTGTCTGTCTGTCTGTCTGTCTGTCTGTCTGTCTGTCTGTCTGTCTGTCTGTCTGTCTGTCTGTCTGTCTGTCTATCTATCTATCTATCTATCTATCTATCTATCTATCTATCTATCTATCTATCTATCTATCTATCTATCATCTGTCTGTCTGTATATATATAAAAATATCTATAAATATCCTCTCTCTTTCTTCCAGAACAAAATCTACATGTACGGAGGCAAGGTAGACGAGAGCGGCAACGTAACCAGTCAGCTCTGGCTGTTCCACATCTCCAACCA
>NW_015390300.1:91502-93334 GCF_001527695.2 Protobothrops mucrosquamatus | reverse complement strand
TATGGAGAAACCACACTTACTTGAAAACAAGGAGGGGTAGCAATTTTAAGTCCTCGACTTCAAGCAGTTCATTTAGCGACCGTTCGGAGTTTCAACAGCACTGGAAAAAAGAGACACTCAGTGTTTCACGCTCACAACTGCCATGATCACGTGATGAAAATTCAGACTCTTGGCAACTGACTCGTATTTATGACGGTCTCGGTGTCCCGGGCTCGTGGGATCATTCTGACAAGCAAAGTCAACGGTGGAAGCCAGATTCGTTTAACTGTCGTGTTATAACTTAACAACTGTAGTGATTCACTTAACAGCAGTGGCTCAGAAAGTCATACAGTGGGGCAAAATTCACATAACAACAGCCATTTGTCTGAAATGGTATATAGAGTTTCCTGTCTGAGCAGGGGGTTGGACTAGATGACCTCCAAGGTCCCTTTCCGACTTTATTACTATTATTAACTGCCTCGCTTAGCAACAGAAGTGTTGGGCTTCAGTGTTGCCGTAAGCCGAGGACCGCCTGGATTAAAAAAAAGGTCCCTTGCGTTTTTAAAACGCATGTTGCTAAGCGAGACAGCCCTTAAGTGAATTTTGCCCCATTTTACCCCCCCTTTCTGGCCACCGTTGTTAAGTGAATCGCTGCGGTTGTTAAGCGAGTAACACGGTCATTAAGTGAACCCGGCTTCCCCTATTGACTTTGCTTGTCGGAAAGGTCGCAAAAGGGGATCATGTGATCCCCGGGGACACTTCGACCGTCATAAACAGGAGTCAGTTGCCAAGTGGCCGAATTTTGGTCACGTGACCGCGGGGGATGCTGCAACGGTCGTAAGTGTGGAAAACGGTCGTAGGTATCTTTTTTCAGTGCTGTTGTAACTTTGGAATGGTCGCTAAATGAGGTGTTGTAAGCTGTGGAGTACCTGTAGCACGATCCTCAGTCAGTTAGCTCAAATATTGCCGTGACTGAGGATTGTGGGATCCGTTGCCCAGTTGAACATCTAATAATAATAATAATAATAAAGTTGGAAGGGACCTTGGAGGTCATCTAGTCCAACCCCCTGCTCAGGCAGGAAACCCTATACCCTTTCAGACAGGTGGCTGTCCAGTTTCTTGCTTGTCAGAACGATCACACGACCCGGGGGACACCGAGACCGTCATAAATCTGTAGTATAGTACACTCCTGCGCAGCTGCTTCACGTCTGCCTTTCCTTCCCTCCTAGCCACAAACACCTGGAGCATTTTACAAACCAGAGGAGCCCTGGTGCAAGGAGGATATGGCCACAGCAGTGTGTACGACCCACCCTCCGGGTCCATCTATACGCATGGAGGTTACAAGGCTTTCAGCGCGAACAAATACAGGCTGACGGACGACCTGTACAAATACGAAGTTCGTAAGTACAAGTGGTAAGTAGATTCATTGAGTTGCGAAGCCTGGTTTTGTGTGTGTGTGTGTGTGTGTGTGTGTGAGAGAGAGAGAGAGAGAGAGAGAGAGAGAGAGAGAAGGGGGGAGTGCTGCTTAGACTTTGATGGGGGTGTGATTCCCCCCCCCCCCGGAGATTAGCCTGCAACTTGAGGTTCTCCTAGTCCAGGGCTAGGCAACCTTGGCTCCTTTATGACTGGTGGACTTCAACTCCCAGAATTCCTGAGCCAGCCATGCTGAGGGCAAAGGGAGAGGTTTCCAAGCTGAGCCATGCTGGCTCAGGAATTCTGGGAGTTGAAGTCCATGAGTCATAAAGCAGCCTAGGCCTAGGCCAGGGGTCGGCAACCTTGGCTCTTTTATGACTCGTGGACTTCAACTCCCAGAATTCCTGAACCAGCATGACTCAGCTTGGAAACCTCTCCCT
>NW_015390300.1:81879-89028 GCF_001527695.2 Protobothrops mucrosquamatus | reverse complement strand
AAGCGCACGTTTCTAATATGTTTAATTTCACAATGCTTGTGGGTATACAATATTTTTTGTTGTTCCATTGTCTGTGCATCAATTCCAACGCAATGTCACACGAAATAATTAAATCAAAATGAAAATAAATCGAAATCTATGAAAATTCAATTTAACAATGCAATCGGAAACATTGAAATGGAATCGTAAAATTGGAAATCATAAATGGATGGTAAATCGGAAACATTGAAATGGAATGGTAAAATCGTAGCATGTGTTGCTTTTACGTCCAACAGATGGCGCTGTTTTTCAAAAAAAGCATGTTTTTACCTGTCACAGGTGTGACATCTATATAATAGTAGGTATATAAAAACACTGTGCGTATTCGAATGCAACGTTGTGTCAAAATTTCAAAGCAATCGGTGAAGAACGTTCGGAGATTTAAGATTTTGAACAAACGAACATTTACATTTTTATTTATATAGATTTATTTGCTACGTATATGTAGGGATGTGGGTTTATACATATGTTGTCCATAGTATGTTTAGGTTTGTGTCATGTATGTGTTTCACTTTGAGAGCGGCGGGCAACTAAATTTCATTTTTGATGTGTGCCGTTGTGCCCACAGTATAAAAATGACAATAAAGGTTATCTTATTTTATCGAGAAAGGGGAATATAAAGGAGAGAGAAGGCAGGTAGGAGCACCCCAAAGTCTGTCCCAGAGTTCCCTACAAACTGCTCCCCCCAATTGGTTTTCTCTTGCGGGGTTTGGAAATTACCGGCAATTTTCTCCCACCACAACCGGGAGGAAAACATCGCAGAAAGATTTAAGGGGAAATAATATCCAATAAAGGCATCTCTCCTCGGAATTTTAACTCCCTTTATTAGGAGTCGGTGAGTCCGTGATTCAATTGCATTTTTTTTTCTGTTCTTCTTCCATTTTGGCTTTTCTGACCCTTCGCTGCAATCTCCCCCAGATGGGTATTATTTGGGTATTTTATTTTATTTTTTAGTTCAGGGCACAGCCGAGAAGAGCGAGGCAGAGATGGATTTTGAAGGCCTGTTTCTTTTCTTTTATTCTCCAGGACTATTTTGAAAGAGAGCAGATTCTCCCGCTATCTCCATTCGGCCTTGATCATCAGCGGGACCATGTTGGTTTTCGGAGGCAACACCCACAACGACACCTCCATGAGTCAGGGGGCGAAATGCTTCTCTTCAGACTTCATGGCCTACGATATAGGTAGGTGCCCACGTCGGCCTGGGATTAAATCCCCACTGATAAAAATGGAATAAAAGCAAAGGCTACTACACTAGGCTGGTTACAATCCATTTGGGGTCCCAAAGATGCTTAATTCAGGAGGCAAGTGGACTTTCTTGTTTTTCTTTTGAAGACGTTTCGCTTCTTATCCAGGGAGCTTCTTCCGCTCTGACTGGATGGTGGGGAAATGGAAGGATTTATACTCCTTGCAGACAGCTGGTCATTTGCCTTCTTTTAGAGCAGGGGTCTTCAAACTTGGCCCTTTGATGACTTGTGGACTTCAACTCCCAGAATTCCTCAGCCAGCGTGCCTATCTGAGGAATTCTGGGAGTTGAAGTCCACCAGTCATAAAAGGGCCAAGTTTGAAGACCCCTGATATAGACTTTAAGCGGAGTGGACTTCAACTCCCAGAATTCCTCAGCCAGCGTGCCTGGCTGAGGAATTCTGGGAGTTGAAGTCCACGAGTCATAAAAGGGCCACGTTTGAAGACCACTGATATAGACTTTAAGCGGAGTGGATTTCAACTCCCAGAATTCCTCAGCCAGCGTGCCTGGCTGAGGAATTCTGGGAGTTGAAGTCCACCAGTCATAAAAGGGCCGAGTTTGAAGACCCCTGATATAGACTTTAAGCGGAGTGGATTTCAACTCCCAGAATTCCTCAGCCAGCAATTCTGGGAGTTGAAGTCCACCAGTCATAAAAGGGCCAAGTTTGAAGACCCCTGTTTTAGAGAGTTGTTGAGGCCTTTCAGTAGAGGGGGAGGGATACGACACACACACCCCTTCTCCCATCTACAACACAACCCTTTCAGCAGTTCCAAGAAGGCTCCACACCCATGTGCACCACTCAGGTGACCCCGAGGATGCAGGTAAACCTCCAAGCAGCCTCAAGGACTCTCTAAAAGGAGGCAAATGACCAGCAGTCTGCAAGGAGTATAAATCCTTCCATTTCCCACCATCCAGTCAGAGCTGAAGAAGCTTCTTGGAGGAGAAGCGAAACACCTTCAAAGGAAAACAGGAAAGTCCAGCTTCCTCCTAAAAAAAGCATCTTTGGGATAACTATGACCTGGATGACGGAGAATCTCCATTGACATTTGGTCCAATTGGGGGAAAATGGAAGAGACAGCAAAGGAAGTTATAATAATAATAAAGTTGGAAGGGACCTTGGAGGTCATCTAGTCCAGCCCCCTGCTCAGGCAGGAAATGGTTCTGGTGTGGCTTTGCTTGACTTTCCCTTCCTTGCGTGGGAGATTTCTTCCCTTCTCTATAAAAAGGCGAAATCAATTACAGGCAGTCCTCGGCTTAATGACCACAGTTGAGCCCAATACTTCCGTTGGCAAGGGAGACATATTGGTTGAGTGAGTTTTGCCCCACTTTACGACTTTTCTGGCCACCGTCGTTTAAGCCAATTTCCTGCAGTTGACAAGCTAGCAACCCGGTCGTTAAGTGGAATCTGGTCGTCAGAGGGGATCGCGTGACTTTGGGACACAGCAAATAAATATGAATCAGTTGCCAAGCGTTTGAATTTCGATCACGTGATCCTGGGGACGCCATAAAGATTGTGAGTGTGAAACACGGTCGTAACTATGAACGGTCACTAAGCAAACTGTCGTAAGTCGGGGACTGCCTGTAATCCATTTGGGAGACGACGGAAGAGACCCCGATTGAGGTTTTTCTGACGTGGCTCTGCTTGAGTTCCTGTCCCTTCCTTCCGTTGATGAGGCGACACCCCATTATAGGCAGTCCTCAATTTACGACCACCATCCAGTCCAGCCGTTCTGTCATTAAGCGAGACAGCGGCGAAGCGAGCTTCGTCCCGTTTTACCACCTTTCTGGCCACCGTTGTTAAGGGGATCCTTCCGGTCGTTAAGCGAATCTGGCTTTCCCCATCGACTTTGCTGGTTACAAGGTCGCAAAAGGGGATCGCGTGCCCCCCCTCTCCCGGGACACTGCGACCGTCATAACTACGAGTCGGCTGCCGAGCATCTGAATTTTGATCGCATGACCACAGGGGTGCAGAGAGAATTGTCGCGAGTGAAACACGATCCTAACTCTCTTTTTCAGTGCCGTCGTGACTTTCAAACGGTCCCTAAATGGACAGTCGTAAGCCGGGGAGTCCCTGTAGATACGAAAATAGAGCCCAGATAACATATGAAAAAGAGCTTCAGGGGCAGCGTCAATGCTTTGTGGGTTTTTTGTGGGGGGTTTTTGTGCCTCTTCTACCTGGCTGTCTATCCAGCCTGCGGAAATGCCGGCTGTTTTGAGTCCCCGCGGTGAGAGGCGTCAATCTGGGCCTTTTTCCAAATCAGACCGCCAGACGAGGGCAGCAGTCAATCAATCTTTCCTGTCGGTGCTCAGTTCAAGAGGAGGAACAGATCCGTTTATACCTGGGAGAATTAACGTCAGGCCTTCTTTTAATGCCATCCCAGTTTGTTTGCTTTAAATCAGGCGGGCCCAACCCGCCACCTCGGGGGCATTCGCAAAGCTGAACAGCTAGTATTGTTGCCCCACAAGAGTGGGAGATGGTGAGTTCTAGTCCCGCCTTAGGAAGGAAAGACAGCTGGGTGACTTTGGGACAATCACCAGGAGACGGTGAGTTCTAGTCCTGCCCATAAGCATGAAAGCTGGCTGGATGACTTTGGGCCAGTCACCAGGGGATGGTGAATTCTAGTCCTGCCTTAGGCATGAAAGCCGGCTGGATGACTTTGGGCCAATCACCAGGGGATGGTGAGTTCTAGTCCTGCCTTAGGAATGAAAGCCAACCAGTTGACTTTGGGCCAATCACCAGGAGACCGTGAGTTCTAGTCCTGCCTTAGGCATGAAAGCCGGGTGGGTGACTTTGAGCTAATCACCAGGAGATGGTGAGTTCTAGTTCTGCCTTAGGAATGAAAGCCAGCTGGGTGACTTTGGGCCAATCACCAGGAGACAGTGAGTTCTAGTCCCGCCTTAGGCATGAAAGCCAGCTGGGTGACTTTGGGCCAATCACCAGGAGACCGAGAATTCTAGTCCCGCCTTAAGAATGAAATGTGGCTGGTTAACATTGGGCCAATCACCTCGAGACAGTGAGTTCTAGTCCTGCCGTAGGTATGAAAGCCGGCTGGGTGACTTTGGGCCAATCACCAGGAGATGGTGAGTTCTAATCCCATTTTAGGCCCAAAAGCCAACTAGGTGCGTTTTGGGCAGTCTTTCGGCCTCTCAGCCCAGTCCACCTCACAGGGATGTTGTGGGGAAAATAACATAGAGAAAGGTGTTTCCGATATGTTCCCCGCCTTGAGTTATTTGTACAAATAAACCTGGGATAGAAATCAATAGGATAACAAAACATTTAAAAAAGGAAGGAAGCTTGCAATTTATACCCATGGACTTTTATTATGCATTTTATATGCGGCCCAAGGCAATTCCCCTTCGCTCAGTATGGTGACCCAAGGGCTGCATAACCATGGTTTAAAGGAAAATCTACCTAATGTCTTGAGTGATTATTCCTTCCTCCCCCATGTCGTAAGCCAGAATTAAAGATTTATTCATCTTTTTTTCTCCGGAGCCTTCCGTGTCTCCTCTCCCACGCCATGCCAGCCTGTTGAAGCCTCTGAAGACGCCTTCAAAACTGTAAAAAAAAAAGTCTTTAGCCATCATGTCTAAGCCGACTGTAAATAACCTTCTAAGATGAACTGTGCTCAAATCCTGGGCACCGTTTCCTTGAAAACGGAAAGCAAACTCTCGTTTATCATAAATTCCTGGAGATCCCTGAACAATAAATCTTAACTCGGCTGGGCCCAAAAGGTCAGGAAGGAAATAATCCTTGGTAGTTCCATAGCCTTGAGCTTTTCTCCCTTCTCCTTTGGTTTCCTCGCACAAAAAAATAAAATAAATAAAATAATAAAATAAAATAAAATAAAATAAAATAAAATAANTGGCTGCAGGGATAACGGCAGACGGGGTGGGACTAAAAAGTTCAATCAATCAATTCCAACTTTGCAAGAACTTTTTTTTTCCTGCGAGAAGTTGAAATTGACTGATTGAACCTTTTTTTTTTTTTTTTTGCACATGGCGGCGGAGGCCTAAAGCGAAAAGGTTTTATGGAACCCAGCTGAAGGCCTAGGACTGGGGCAACGATGCGCGTGCCCACAGAGAGGGCTCTGAGTGCCGCCTCTGGCACCCGTGCCATAGGTTCGCCACCACTGCTATAGGGTTTCCTGCCTGAGCTGGGGGTTGGACTAGATCAGGGCTTTTCAACCAGTGGTACGGGTACCACCGGTGGTACATTGGCACCTGGCAGGTGGTACGCGACCATCCTAGAAAAGTGGTAGCGGGGGAGGGGAATGGGCTGAACCGGTGGCAGCACCGCACAAGCCTGAGTGAGAGACGGCTGGGGCTGCAGGGCTGTCAGGGCTCAGCGGAAGCGCCAGGATCAGTGCCACTTTCCAGCTGATCGGCGTTTCTTCGGGGCTGTCAGGGCTCAGTGGAAGCACCAGGATCAGCGCTAGGCTCCAGCTGGAAAGCAGCACTGATCCTGGCATTTCTGCTGAGCCCAGAAGAAGCGCCAATCAGCTGGAATGTTGCAGCCTCTCCAGGGTCTTGTGATTTACATTCAGAGGCTTGGCAACTGATTCATATTTATGACGGTCAGTGTCCCAGGGTCCTGTGAAGTGACCAAAACCTGCTGCAACCACCCAGCAGGCGGGGGGAATAAAAACCAAACACCCCCCCCACCCCACCCCCGCTGCCAATCCTCAACAGAAACGCTCACAACAATGAAAACCTCGGACAGGAGGAAGAGCACCGCCAGACGGGCAGGCAGGTGTCTTGCTCGGCTGTGGCTTGGGGGGCACTTTTTCCAGTGCCATTGTAACTTCGAAGAGTCACTGAGCGAACTGTTGTAAGTCGAGGACTACCTGCACTTTATCACTTTTTTCCTTTTTTTGTTTTTTGTTTTTTGATCATCAAAGTTTTGACACCTTGCTAGGCGACTGGTGGTCCTCGGATGTTGCCGTTTCCTAAAAGTGGTACAATGGGTGAAAAGGTTGAAAAGCCCTGCTTTAGATGCGCGTAATGCGCTGGGGGGGGGAAAAAAGGCATATATTCCTTCCCCAAACGAAACAGCACCGTTAAATGTAAGAGCCAGCCAAATGTCTGCCAGCAATTGAACGGGCTTATGCGGCCAGGAACAAACGACAACGGATTTCTTTGTATGGTCTCTTCTTTGTATGTGTAGTTCGCTTAATGACCGAACTTAACGACGCTGGAAAAAAAGGGACTTACGACTTTTTCACACTTAACGCCCGTTGCAGTCCCGTGATCGAAATTCTAACGCTTGGCCACTGACTCGTACTTATGCCGGTTTGCAGTGTCCCGGGGGGTGTCACGTGATCCCCTTTTGTGGCCCTCTGACAAGCAAAGTCAATAAGGGGGGAAGCCAAATTCACTTAACGACGGTGTTGGTCCCTTATCAACTGCGGGGACTCCCTTAACAAATGTGGCAAGAAAAATCGTAAACTGGCGCAAAAACTCACTTAACGTCTGTCCCGCTTAGCGGTGGGAATTTTGGACTCAATCACCGGTCATAAGCCGAGGACTACGTGTAGTATATTTTCTTACTTTCTTCCAAGTTGACATAAAGGGCAGTTTTTACCTTCTAATCCAATTTTTTAATCCCGAAAGGTGAAGGGAAAAGGATCTGACGACAACTGTGGGGGTCCTGGGTGCTCTCTGAGCTGGGTGGGTTTCTTGAAGAGGTTTCATTGCCCAACTAGGTAACATCATCAGTGATTTAGAAGGGAGGGGAGGATTTGCAGAAAGGAGGAGGAAGAGGAGGAGGAGGACTGCCAGGTCCTTAATGCTCTCTGAGCTGGGTGGTTTTCTTGCAGATGTTTCATGACCCAACTAGGTAACAGCATCAGTTCTAGAAGGGAGTGGGG
>NW_015390300.1:60776-81572 GCF_001527695.2 Protobothrops mucrosquamatus | reverse complement strand
TTTCATGACCCAACTAGGTAACAGCATCAGTTCTAGAAGGGAGTGGGGTGGTGGTGGTGGTGGTGGTGGTGGTGATGGAGGAGGACAAGGACTGTGGGGTCCTTGGTGCTCTCCGAGCTGGGTGGTTTCCTTGCAGACGTTTCATGACCCAACTAGGTAGCACCATCAGCGCTAGAAGGAAGGTGGGTTTGCAGAGAGGAGGATGGGGGAGGAGGAGGAGGAGGAGGGGAAGGGAAAGGGGGAGGACTGTGGGGGTCCTTGGTGCTCTCTGAGTTGGTTGCAGACGTCTCATGACCCAACTAGGTGACATCATCGGTGCTAGAAAGGGGTGATGTTTGCGGAGAGAAGGAGGAGGAGGAGGAGGAGGACTGTGGAGTCCTTGGTGCTCTCTGAGCTGGGTGGTTTTCTTGCAGACGTCTCATGACCCAACTAGGTAACATCATCAGTGCTAGAAAGGGGTGATGTTTGTGGAGAGGAGGAGGAGGAGGAAGAAGAGGAGGAGGAGGAAGGGGGCGAGGAAAAGGACTGTGGGGTCCTCTCTGAGCTGGGTGGTTTTCTTGCAGACGTTTCATGACCCAACTAGGGAACAGCATCAGTGCTAGAAGGAAGTGGGGTTTGCAGAGAGGAGGAGGAGGAGGTGAAGGATATGGAGGAGGAAGGAGAACGAGGAAAAGAAGAAGAAGAAGAAGAAGAAGAAGAAGAAGAAGAAGAAGAAGAAGAAGAAGAAGAAGAAGAAGAAGAAGAATTAGTAGTAGTAGTAGTAGTAGTAGTAGTAGTGGTGGTGGTGGTGGTGGTGGTGGTGGAGGTGGTTGTAGTGGTAGTAGTAGTAGTAGTAGTCTGTGAGGTCCTTGGTGCTTTCTGAGCTTGGTGGTTTTCTTCCAGACGTTTCATGACCCAACTAGGTAACATCATCAGTGTAAGAAGGAAGTGCTAGAAACAAACCCCACTCCTTTCTGATGTTATCCCTTAGTTGGGTCATGGAACGTCTGCAAGAAAATCGGCAAGCTCAGAGGGCACCAAGGATCCCACAGTCCTCCTCCTCCTGCCGATAAGTTACCGATTACTGTACCTTTACTACAACAGTGAAGTTGGGTAATGAAACGTCTGCAAGAAAACAAGCAAGCTCAGAGACTACCAAGGACTCCTCATGTCAATCCTGCAAGCTACAAATATTCTCCTTTATTGCTATTTACATTCGCCGTGCAAATCCCGCCACAGTTCCGTGCCCTTTGGAATAACGACCCTGCTTTCTGAATTCTCACTGAAATGTCTGTGGGAATAAGCAACGTTTTAACTACGCCCGGCGTGCCACTTGAATGCTTTTGAAACAAGCTTTTATTTTTATTTTATTTTTTTTTGTCTCATCCTAGCTTGCGATCGTTGGTCGGTGCTTCCTCCCCCCGATCTCCCCCACGACATCAACCGGTTTGGACACTCGGCGGTGCTGAGGAATAAGTAAGGAGGCGGAGTATCTTGCGTTTGGGTGGAAAGTGGTAGTAGTAGTAGTAGGGGGAAAAGGGAGACGGGGGCGGCGTCGGCGTTGTGGGTTCCCGAAGAACCTTTCTAGTTCTTATTTTTTTGTTTTTAATTCGTTTACCGAGAGATAAAATGCAAAACTGCGGAGAGAAACGGAAGGAGAAAAAGCGTAGCGTAAAAAGGAACGGAAAAAGAAAAGCCTTGAATTCTCTCTTTTTTTTTGGTGCAGGAGAATAAGGTCATAACATACACCACCTCATCTTTTTTTCCCTTTTGTGTAATAATACACGCTAGTCCTTTCTGTAATAACTAGCCTGTTTAGTCAGCCAAACCCCAAATCAGTTTTTTTTTTCCAGCTCAAGCACAAAGTCCAGAAGCAGTTTTCCAAGTAGAAAGGAAGTTAATTGTGTTATTTTTTTCTTTCTTTCTTTCTTTTTAAATCAAAGCAGTCAATTAAGCCGTCTCTGCCAACTCCCTCAGCTTTTGAAGCCAGTTTTGTCCATTATGGAAATCCAAGGATTTGATTCCGTTTTTGCGCAATAGATTATTCCTGCTGCTGTGATGCCTGGAGAGGTAACCACTTTAGGACTCCCACATCTCAGTGAAACATATCTTGTTTTTAAGATATTTTTCCGGGACATTATACAGCCGCTGAAGCGCCAGTCGCTAACAGAATAACAAGAGTTGGAAGGGACCTTGGAGGTCTTCTAGTCCAACCCCCTGCTCAAGCAGGGGACCCTAGACCATTCCAGACGACGGCCATCCAATCTCTTATTTAAAGCCTTCAGTGATGGGGCACCCACAACTTCTGGTGGCAAGCCGTTCCGCTGGTTAATAGTTCTCATTGTCAGGAAATTTCTCCTTAGTTCCAGGTTGTTTCTCTCCTTGATGAGTTTCCATCCGTTGCTTCTTGTCCTGCCTTCTTCAGGCGCTTTGGAGAATACCTTGACTCCCTCTTCTTTGGGGCAGCCCAGAGATACTGGAATACTGCTATCCTGTCCCCCCTCGTCCTTCTCTTCATTAAACTAGACATCCCCAATTCCAGCAGCCGTCCCTTATATGTTTTACATCATCTAGTCCAACTCCCTGCTCAGGCAGGAAACCCTATACCATTTCAGACAAATGGCTATCCAGTTTCTTCATAATAATAATAAAGTTGGAAGGGACCTTGGAGGTCATCTAGTCCAACCCCCTGCTCAGGCAGGAGAACTATACCATTTTGGACAAATGGCCGTCCAGTCTCTTCTTAAAAACTTCCAGTGTTGGAGCCTTCACCGCTTCTGGAGGCAGGTTGTTCCACTGGTTAATTGTTCTCACTGTCAGGAAATTTCTCCTGAGCTCCAGGTTGCTTCTCTTCTTGATTGGTTTCCATCCGTTGCTTCTTGTCCTGCCTTCCGGCGCTTTGGAGAATGGCTTGACTCCCTCTTCTTTGGGGGAGCCCCTGAGATACTGGAAGATTGCTGTCATGTCACCCCTGGTCCTTCAGATCTGGTGATTGCAGATTGAAGAGCTAATGGCGACAAGACTTTGATTCATGAGGTGGGATTCTTAAAACTGAGAACACAGAATAATAGAGCTGGAAGGGACCTTGGAGGTCATCTAGTGCAACCCCCTGCTCAACCCGGAAATCCTATACCATTTCAGACAAATGGTTGTCCAGTCTCTTCTTGAAAATCTCCAGTGTTGGAGCATTCACCGCTTCTGGAGGCAGGTTGTTCCACTGGTTAATTGTTCTCACTGTCAGGAAATGCCTCCTTAGTTCTAGGTTGCTTCTCTCCTTGATTAGTTTCCATCCGTTGCTTCTTGTCCTGCCTTCAGGTCCTTTGGAGAACAGCTTGACTCCCTCTTCTTTGGGGCAGCCCCTCAAATACTGGAACACTGCTATCATGTCCCCCCTCGTCCTTCAGATGTAGCCTGGGGGTTGGGAAGCATAAAAAACCTCCACGTCTCCTTTACATCAACCGTATCCTTGCGTCTGAACAGAGCGTGCATCGCCTCTTGAACAGAGTCCAATTCTTCCTCTCTCCCCCTCCAGCTCTTTATTTCCGCATGCTGACGAGCTGCAGAGGTTAATTGTGGGAACGTAACTTTTTACAAGTTTTGAAACCTGATGATTTAGCTCACAGGATCCTCCATCCGTCCCCCCTGGCTTTGAACGACCAGATTCCTACTCAGTTTTTCCAGCCCATTCGCTGGCTAATGGGCCTCCGGCTTAACCGCTCCCCCCCAAAAGACCCCCTCTTAAATCTTCTCTTGGGCAAAAGCCATTGGCGGTTCCGGCTTGCGGTTCCGAGCTGCCTTTCCTGAACTCTTATCTCCCACATTCTGCCGAGCCCTCGCTTCATCCGCAGCTTCGCCCGTTGCTTTAAAAATAAAATAAAATAAAATCCCGCCGAAAGCTGTTTTAACGCTACTTAGGTTCCGTTAGAAAGTTTTTGGCTCCCCTTCGCTTGCTCGGGACGCTCTGCAATGAAAAGGTTTCTGTTCCTTCTGCACTCCGGTCGTAATTCTGCATTTCAAAAGTTAAAAAAAAAAGAATAAGAAAATACCTGCCCTCAAAATACGCGACGTGAGCTATTCACCCAAGCCTTTTCCGTTCGCTTGGGAGTTCCCTTCGATTGGAGGTAGCCATGGCTTGGGAATAAGCCTGTCTAAGCCTCTCTTCGTTACCGTTCATACGATAAGGTTTGGAAGCCAGCTGGAGTCGCCTTGTGGTGAGATGATGGGGGGAAAAGTTATGTAATGTAGCATGACGCAAAGGTGATGTAATAATGCAAGATAGAATTAGCATTAGCATTAGAAATAGAATGGAATGGAATAGATGATAGATAGAAGAGAATAATGCAATGTACAATAGAATTAGAATAGGGATAGGGATAGAATAGAATAGGGATAGAATAGGAATAGGAAAGACTAGACTAGAATAGAGTAGAATAGAATAGAATAGAATAGAATAGAATAGAATAGAATAGAATAGAATAAGGAATAGAATATAATAGAATGATAGACTAATAGAATGTAGAATAGAACTGAATAGAGAATAGAGAATAGAAAACAATAGAATAGAATAGATAGAATAGAATAGAGACTAGACTAGACTAGACTAGAATAGAATAGAATAGAATAAGGAATAGAATAGAATAGAATAGAATAAGGAATAGAATAGAATAGAATAAGGAATAGAATAGAATAGAATAGAATAAGGAATAGAATAGAATAAGGAATAGAATAAGGAATAGAATAGAATAGAATAGAATAGAATAAGGAATAGAATAAGGAATAGAATAGAATAGAATAGAATAGAATAGAATAGAATAGAATAGAATAGAATAAGGAATAGAATAGAATAGATTAGATTAGAATAGAATAAGGAATAGAATAAGAAATAGAATAGAATAAGGAATAGAATAAGGAATAGAATAGAATAGAATAGAATAAGGAACAGAATAAGGAATAGAATAGAATAGAATAAGGAATAGAATAGAATAGAATAAGGAATAGAATAGAATAAGCAATAGAATAGAATAAGGAATAGAATAGAATAGAACAGAATAGAACAGAATAAAACAGAACAGAACAGAACAATAGGATAGGATAGGATAGGATAGGATAGGATAGATGATAGAAGAGAATAATACAATGCAGAACAGAATAGAGATTAGAGTATAGAATAGAATACAAGTATGAATAGAACAGAATACAATTTAGAATTTAGAATAGAATACAATTTAGAAGAGAAGAGAAGTAAGAGAAGAGAGAAGACTAATAAGCACGAGATAACCTCTTTGCCTACTCTGATCGGTCTGGTCCAAGGGACTTACACAATAGGCCCTAAAATCACTCTTGACCCCAGCCTTCCTTGCCAGCGTCAGAGCCCTGGATTAACCCCTTCCATCTTCTTCCTTTTTTTGTTAGCACCATGTACCTCTTCGGAGGCTTCAACAGCCTGCTTTTGAGCGACCTCGTGAAATACACGCCCGAAAGCTGCGAAGCGTACCTCACTAAGGTCTCCTGCTTAAAGGCGGGCCCTGGCGTCCGATGTGTCTGGAACGCCTCGGTTTCCCAGTGCCTCCCGTGGGAAGGGGCCCCCACACAGCAAGAACGCAAAACGAATGACGAATGCCCTTCTTGGCTGGGTACGTATAAAACATTGGTTTTTATCCATACTGTGTCCGTGGCCACTTTGAAGGCCTGTGGACTTCAGCTCCCATAATTCCCCAGCCACCGTAGCTTATTCTCTTGTAATCCCTTTCTCTGCGCTCTCTTCACTTTAGGGGGTAAGAGAAAAAGAAGCAGGCATGGCTGGCTGGGAGTTGAAGTCCACAGGTCTTAAAGTGGCCGAGGGTGAGAAATACCGGCATACACACTCCTTTGTGAGGTTGTGTTTACTGTTTCAGAGCAGCCAGTGGAAAATCAAATTGGGAGGGGTCCTTGATTTTATTTTTATTTCTTATTTTATTTTATTTTTTTGACCTTGAAAGTCGGATGCCCTTTCATTTCGTCCACTGCCACGAAATGTTCTTTGTCAGCTGGATAGTGGATATGCAGGTGGTCCTCAGTTTACGACTATTCGGTTAGTGACCATTAAAAAATAGTGTCTGTTTTATGACCGGGTTTCACACTTAACGACTGTCGCAGGCTCCCCACGGTCACGTGATCAAAATTCAGACACTTGGCCACTGGTTCATAATTACGACAGTCGCAGTGTCCCCGGGGATCACGTAAAATGGGGCAAAATTCACGTAATAACTGTCTGGCTTAGCAATGTAGGTTTTGGACTCCATTATGGTATGTCTAGTGCAGGGGTAGGCAACCTCGGCTCTTTTATGACTGGTGGACTTCAACTCCCAGAATTCCTGAGCCAGCCATGCTGAGGGGAAAGGGAGAGGTTTCGAAGCTGAGCCATGCTGGCTGAGGAATTCTGGGAGTTGAAGTCCACGAGTCATAAAAGAGCCAAGGTTGCCTACCTCTGGCCTAGCCTAACAAAGAGAAGGATGAGGGGGGACAGGATAGCAGCCTTCCAGTATCTCAGGGGCTGCCCCAAAGAAGAGGGAGTCAAGCTATTCTCCAAAGCCCCTGAAGGCAGGACGAGAAGCAACAGATGGAAATTAGTCAAGGAGAGAAGCAACCTAGAACTAAGAAGAAACTTCCTGACAGTTAGAACAATTAACCAGTGGAACAACCTGCCACCAGAAGCTGCGAATGCTCCAACACTGGAAGTTTTTAAGAAGAGCCTGGACAGCCATTGGTCTGAAATGGTATAGGGTTTCCTGCCTGAGCAGGGGGTTGGACTAGATGACCTCCAAGGTCCCTTCAAACACTGTTATTCTGTCTTCTGTAAAAGTTCAGAAGGACTTCAATATTTGAGGGGCTGCCCCAAAGAAGAGGAGGGGGTCAATTTATTTTCCAAAGTCCCTGAAGAAGGCAGGACAAAAAGCAACGGATGGAAACTCATCAAGGAGAGAAGCAACCTAGAACTAAGGAGAAACTTCCTAGCAGTGAGGAGAATTAACCAGCGGAACAGCCTGCCACCAGAAGTCGTGAATGCTCCAACACTGGAGGTTTTTAAGAAGAGACTGGACAGCTGTTTGTCTCGAACGGTGTAGAGTTTCCTGCCTCAGCAGGGGGCTGGACTAGAAGACCTCTAAAGCCCCTTCCAGCTCTGTCATTCTGTTATCCAAAGCCTCCAGAGATAGAGAACCCACCGTCTTCCTAAGGAGACGGATCCGCTTTTGGAGCGATCTTGTGGCCAGGAAGTTTTCCTGATAAGTCCACTTGCCCTGAGCAGCACATCTGCTGCATCTGCATCCTTGGGGCAGAGGAAATAAACCTTTTGTCACTCGGAGGGTGGGATGGTGACGGCTCTCCTCTCTCCCCAGCTGTGGAGCACGAAAAGTGCGACCAGATCACCGACTGCTACAGCTGCACAGCCAACACCAACTGGTGCCACTGGTGCACGGACCAGTGCCTGTCCAAGAACAGCAACTGCTCGGAAGACCAGGTGAGCCTTCGGCCACTCTTGGCTGCCCCTCTGCAAGGGAAGGCTCCCTGGCCCTTGACGCCGGGGCCTGGGTTGGGGAGACGCTGATTGGGAGGGAGGGAGGGAGGGAAGGAAGGAAGGAAGGAAGGAGGGAGGGAGGGAGGAAGGAAGAAAAGGAGGAAGGAAGGAAGGAGAGGGAGGAAGGAAAAGCGGGAGGGAGAGATGAAGGAAAAGGGATGAAGAAAGATAAAAAGGGAGAGGGAGGGAGGAAGGAAAGAAGGAAGGAAGGAAGGAAAGATGGAGGGAGGGAAGGAAGGAAAAGAGTTAGGGAGGGAAGGGAGGGAGGAAGGAAGGAAGGAAAAGGGAGGAAGGAAAGAAGGAAAAAAGGAAGGTAGGAGAGGGAGGGAGGAAGGAAGAAAAAGGGAGGAAGGAAGGAAGATAGAAGGAGACGGAGGAAGGAAAGAAGGAAGGAAGGAAGAAAAGATGGATGGCGGGAAGGAGGGAGGGAAGGAAGGAAGGAAAAGGGAGGGAGGGAGGGAGGGAAGAAGGAAGGAAAAGGGAGGGAGGAAGGAAGAAACGAGAGGAAGGAAGGAAGGAAAAAGAAGGAAGAGGGAGGGAGGAAGGAAAAAGGGAGGGAGGAAGGAAGAAAAAGGGAGGAAGGAAGGAAGATAAAAAGGGAGGAGAGGGAGGGAGGGAGAAAGGAAAGAAGGAAGGAAGAAAAGATGGAGGGAGGGAGGGGAAGGAAGGGAGGGAGGAAGGAAAAGAGGGAGGGAGGAAGGAAGGAGAGGGAAGGAGGGAAGGATGGGAGGGAGAGAAGGAGGGAAGAAGAAAAAGGGAGGGAAAGAAGGAAGGAGAGGGAGGAAAGGAAGGTAGGAAAGGAAGAAAGGAAAGGAAGAAAAGGAGGAAGGAAAGAAGGGAGAAGGAAGGGAGAGGAAGGAAGGAAAAGAGGGAGGGAGGAAGGGAGAAGGACAGGAAGGAAGAATGCAGACCGAATCAATCCCGCTTGACTGAAAGAAAGCTTATTTTTTGCTCTCTTTTCCTTCCTTCCTTCCTTCCTTCCTTCCTTCCTTCCTTCCTTCCTTCCTTCCTTCCTTCCTTCCTTCCTCCCTTCTTCTCCCTTTCCTTTCCTTTCCTTTCCCTTCCTTCCTTCCTTCCTTCCTTCCTTCCTTCCTTTCTTTCTTTCTTTCTTTCTTTCTTTCTTTCTTTCTCCTAGACCCCCATTGCCGCCTTCGAAAGCTGCCCCAAGGACCACCCGGCCTTCTACTGCAACAAGAAGAGCAGTTGCAAGAGCTGCAGCCTGGACCAGAACTGCCAGTGGGAAGCCCGGAACCAGGAGTGCATCGCTCTGCCCGGTAGGCCTTCCCCTCCCTCACCTGCCCCCCCCTAAACCCCCCCCAAGGAGAGAAAAAAGGAACAACAACTTGGGTTCCGGCCCCCTCCAGGAAAGAACTGGACGGGGTGCTCACCAGGAGTCCTCGGCTTACGGGCCCCACTGAGCTCAAAATCCCCGTCGCTAAGCAAGACACAGATTAAGTCAGCGTCGCCCCATTTGACGACCTTTCTCGCTGTACTTGTGAAGCGAATCCCTGCGGTTGATAAGTTAGGAAGTTAACGGTCGTTAAGCGAATCCGGATCCCCCTTTGCTTGTCATCACACGACCCCGGGACGCTGCGACTGTCATAAATGCGAGTCAGTTGCCAAGCCGCTGAATTTTGATCCTTTGACTGCCGGGATGCTGCGACGGCCGTTAAGTGTGAAAAACGGTCCTAAGTCCCTTTTTTCCCCCCTCAAGTGTTGTTGTAATTTCGAACCGTCACTAAATGAATCATTATAAGTCGAGGACCTGAAGGGGTCCTGGTCAAATTTCCCTCCTGAGGGGCAGAGCTGTCTGAATTCTCACCCATCTCCCTGAGAATCTTTTTTTACAACCCCACATAACAAGGTTGCGTCTTTCTTCCTTCCTCACAATCCGTCCTCTCTTGTTGTTTTTGTGTGACGTGAACAAACGTTTCGATTTAGCTTGCTTGGTTTTTGTTTATTTATTTGTCATCATCACGTTTATTCATTCATTCATTCATTCATTCATTTATTCATTTATTTATTTGTCATTAAATTTATTTGCCTCCTATCTCGCCCGTGTTTCTCCTTTAGGCTGCTTACAACAATAAACCGATTTTAGAAATGCGAGTGTGAACCAAACAGAAGTTAAATAATACAGCAATAAAAGAAACAACGAACAGTTTTTTAAATTTTTGTTTTGTTTCTGTTTTAAGATAATGAGAAATGTAAAAGGTGTTGGGATGNGTCATTAAATTTATTTGCCTCCTATCTCGCCCGTGTTTCTCCTTTAGGCTGCTTACAACAATAAACCGATTTTAGAAATGCGAGTGTGAACCAAACAGAAGTTAAATAATACAGCAATAAAAGAAACAACGAACAGTTTTTTAAATTTTTGTTTTGTTTCTGTTTTAAGATAATGAGAAATGTAAAAGGTGTTGGGATGGCTTGTATGAGGAAAAAGCCGTAAATGCTTAAGTGTAATTAACTCTTAAGAAAATCTTAACAGGGAAAAATGTTTTTTTTTTAACATTTCGGGGAAAACAAATTTAAACGGAGACCTTTAAAAACAGGATCTGTGACAAGATGATTAAGATGATTAACTAGAAAAGATTTGTATTGATGGGGTTGTTACTTGTAGAAACACTGGAAAAATGTCTATATTCAATTGTTACCTACTAAAATGACTAAGAAATGGGCTAATTTAAGGTTGGTAAAAGAGAATAGTATTGGAAGAAGAGAAAATCAAGGGAAGCTTATTATGTGGAGTATGGAATTATAAAAATTAATTGTTTTGATTGTTTGTGAATAGAAATCCAGACAACACGCTGTTTACCAAATATTAATGATGATTATGTTAAAAAATTAATAAAATATATTAAGAAAAAACAGAAAACAAAGATAATACAATTGGTCCTCGACTTAACGAGGATTTGCTTAGTGCAGGGGTAGGCAACCTTGGCTCTTTTATGACTGGTGGACTTCAACTCCCAGAATTCCTGAGCCAGCCATGCTGAGGGGAAAGGGAGAGGTTTCCAAGCTGAGCCATGTTGGCTCAGGAATTCTGGGAGTTGAAGTCCACGAGTCATAAAGCAGCCTAGGCCTAGGCCAGAGGTAGGCAACCTTGGCTGTTTTATGACTCGTAGACTTCAACTCCCAGAATTCCTGAGCCAGCCAAGCTGAGGAGAAAGGGAGAGGTTTCCATGCTGAGCCATGCTGGCTGAGGAATTCTGGGAGTTGAAGTCCATAAGTCATAAAGCGGCCTAGGCCAGAGGTAGGCCACCTTGGCTCTTTTATGACTCGTGGACTTCAACTCCCAGAATTCCTGAGCCAGCCATGCTGAGGGGAAAGGGACAGGTTTCCAAGCTGAGCCATGCTGGCTCAGGAATTCTGGGAGTTGAAGTCCACGAGTCATGAAGGGGCCAAGGTTGCCTACCCCTGGCTTAGTGACTGTTCAAAGTTTACAACAATACTGAAAAAAGTGACTCTAGGATGGTTTTTCATACTTAACGACTCGCATTTATGACGGTTTGCAGTGTCCCGGGGTCACGTGGTCCCCCTTTTGCGACCTCCTGACAAGCAAAGTCAACGGGAGAAGCCATTTTGTGTTATTAACTCAACAACTTGCAGGGATTCACTTAGCCGCTGTGGCAAAGAAGGTCGTAAAATGGGGGCACAAACTCACTTAACCACTGCCTTGCTTAGCGACAGAAATGTTGTACTCCCCTGTGGCCGTAAGTCGAGGATGTCAGTACGGTAACAAAAAGTCGGACCAATTTAAGACGGGTGGACTTCAACTCCCAGAATCCCCCAGCCAGCCATGCCGTCAAAGCACTGCGTTTGTGTTTTTCCGCATTGTCTCTTTCCTTTCCCAACTCACCCAGGGAAGATCACAGCCAACAAAACCACAAAAGGATTTTTTTTTGTGGCTGATTATTTTAACTTTAAGGGTTGTGGACTTGAACTCCCAGAATCCCTCAGCCAGCCATGCCGCTTGGCAACTTTAAGGCTTGTGGACTTCAACTCCCAGAATTCCCAGGGCTGGCTGAGGAATTCTGGGAGTTGAAGTCCACAAGTCTTAAAATTGCCAAGTTTGAAGACCCCTGTTTTATATATATGATTTTTTTTTTTGCAGAAAACATCTGTGGGGCCACGTGGCACCTGGTGGGGAACTCCTGCCTGAGGATCACCAACACAAAAGACAGCTACGACAACGCCAAGCTGGCCTGCCGGAGTCACAACGCCGCTCTGGCCTCCCTCACCACGCCGAAGAAGGTGGAGTTTCTCCTGAAGGAGCTGCAGAAGACCCAGTCCACAGTGAGTGACTCGTTCCCCCCTTTCAGGTTTCCGCTGGGGAGGGGGCAGCCGTGGATGCCCATTGGGTGGGTGGGGCCCACTGGAAATGCAACATATCTCTGCGTCCAGACTTGAACCCGTGTCACTGTGTGGGCTCCTTCACGCTGTCTTTGAGCTTGGTTTGTTTGCGTGCAGATGTCTACGGAGGTCCGCCAGGTCGTGGTTCTCCCTCCCAACACTGATGAAGTTACCCAGTTGGGCCGTGAAACGTCTGCAAGGTGCTTTTTTTTCCCCCATGAGGCCACTGGACTATTTTTTTTTTGGTTTTCCCTCGAAGAGGTTTCGCTCCTCATTATCCGAGAAGCTTCTTCCGTTCTGGCGGAAGAATTGCCCCGACTTCTTTATGGAAGGCTAACGACCAGGTGACTGCAAAAGAATATCAATCCTTCCGTTGCCCGCCGTTCGGTCAGAGCGGAAGAAGCTTCTGGGATGAGGAGGGAAACGTCTTCAAAGAACAAGGAAGTCCAGTTGCCTCCTGACAAAGCATCTTTGGGATAACCATGACCTGGATGGCTGAGACTCTCCCTGGACGACAACTGCAGTGATGGTTCAGACAATTGATTCTCTCTCTCCCTCCCTCTCTTTCTCCTTCTCTTTCTCCTTCTCCTTCTATTTCTCTTTCCCTTTCTCCTTCTATTTTTCCTTCTCTTTCTCCTCCTCCTGCTCCTCCTCCTTTTTCCTTCTCCTTCTATTTCTCTTTCTTCTGTTTTTCCTTCTCCTTCTCCTCTTTCTCCTTCTTCTCCTTTCTCCTTCTCCTATTTCTCTTTCCCTTTCTCCTTCTTCTGTTTTTCCTTCTCCTTCTTCTTCTCCTTTTCCTCGCATTTCTTTCTCTTTCTCCTTTCTCCTTTCTCCTCCTCCTTTCTCCTTCTCCTTCTATTTCTCTTTCCCTTTCTCCTTCTTCTTCTATTTTTCCTTCTCCTTCTCCTCTTTCTCCTCCTCCTCCTCTTTCTCTTTCCCTTTCTCCTTCTTCTGTTTTTCCTTCTCCTTCTCCTCCTTCTCGTATTTCTTTCTCTTTCTCTTTTTTCTTTCTCTTTCTCCTTTCTCCTCCTCCTCCTCCTCCTTTCTCCTTCTTCCATTTCTCTTTCCCTTTCTCCTTCTTCTATTTTTCCTTCTCCTCCTTCTCCTCGTATTGCTTTCTTTCTCCTCCTCCTTTCTCCTCCTCTTCCTTCTCCTTCTTCCATTTCTCTTTCCCTTTCTCCTTCTGTTTTTCCTTCTTCTCCTCTTTCTCCTCCTTCTATTTCTCTTTCCCTTTCTCCTTCTTCTATTTTTCCTTCTCCTCCTCCTCCTTCCCCTCGTATTTCTTTCTTTCTCTTTTTTCTTTCTCTTTCTCCTTTCTCCTCCTCCTCCTTTCTCCTTCTCCTTCTTCCATTTCTCTTTCCATTTCTCCTTCTTCTGTTTTTCCTTCTCCTCTTTCTCCTCCTTCTATTTCTCTTTCCCTTTCTCCTTGTTCTATTTTTCCTTCTCCTTCTCCTCCTTCTCCTTGTATTTCTCTCTCTCTCTCTCTCTCTCTCTCTCTCTCTCTCCCTCCCTCCCTCCCTCCCTCCCTCCCTCCCTCCTTCTCTCTACCTCTCTCTCCCTCTCCTCCCCCCCAGCCCAAAGCCTTGACACCCTGGGTCGGATTGCGAAAGATCAACATCTCCTACTGGTGCTGGGAAGACATGTCCCCCTTCACCAACACCCTGCTCCGGTGGCTTCCGGGGGAGCCCAGCGACATCGGCTTCTGCAGCTACTTAGCGGAGGCCAGCAGCCAGGGCCTGAAGGCCGCCACCTGCATCAACCTGGTCAACGGCAGCGTCTGCGAGCGGCCAGGTAAAGCGTCGACGAGCTTCATCCACCGGGCCCAGTGCGCACCTGGATCGAGCCTTGTGGAGGCTGTAGAATGACACTTAGGCAGAGTGGGAGAGGAGAGACCCTTAAAACAATTAATGAATGAATGAATGAATTAACTAAAGTAAAAAAGCGAAACCAGCGGGAAACCATCGGGTGCTCTATGTCTCTTATCTTCTTTGCGCCTGACCGCTGCAGATGTTTGGGAGAAGGCGCTCACATTCGCTCCGTGCCGCATCCGGTGTCCTTTTTTTTTCCTCCCCCCCCCTCTGCAGCCAACCACAGCGCCAAGCAGTGCCGCACCCCCTGCGGCCTGAGGGTGGCGTGCAGCGAATGCACCAGCAGCAACTCCGAGTGCATGTGGTGCAGCAACAAGAAGCAGTGCGTGGACTCCAACGCCTACGTGGCCTCCTTCCCTTACGGCCAGTGCCTGGAATGGCACACCGTCAGCAGCTGCCCACGTGAGACCGTCTCTTCCTGGCTGGAGCATCCCGGGAGGGCGGGTGGGGGGCATTCGGGAAGGGCACGTGGGAGGACGCCTGGGTGGTCTCTAGGCTGGGTGGGTTTTCTTGCAGATGTTTTGTGACCCAGCTAGGTAACACCATCAGTGCTAGAAGGGAGCGGAGGAGGAGGAGGAGGGCGAGGAGGAGGAGGAGGAGGAGGAGGAGGAGGAGGAGAACTGTGGGGTCTTTGGTGCTCTCTGAGCTGGGTGGGTTTCCTTGCAGACGTTTCATGACCCAACTAGGTAACAACATCAGTGCTAGAAGGGAGTGGAGGAGGAGAAGGAGGGCGAGTAGTAGGAGGAGGTGGTGATAGTAGTGGTGGTGGTGGAGGAGGAGGAGGAGGAAGAGGAGGAGGAGGAGGAGGACTGTGGGGTCCCTGGTGCTCTCTGAGCTGGGTGGGTTTTCTTGCAGACGTTTCATGACCCAACTAGGTAACATCATCAGTGCTACAAAGGAGCAGAGTTTGAGGAAGAGGAGGAGGAGGATGAGGGGAGGGGAGGAGGAGGAGGAGGAGGAGAAGGAAAGAAACCCTGGGACACTGCGACCGTCATAAATATGAGTCAGTTCCCAAGCGTCCAGATTTTGATCACGTGACCCTGGGGATGCTGCAACGGTCGCAAGTGTGCAAAACAGTCCTAAGTCCCTTTTTTTTGAGGGACGTTGTAAGTTTGAACGGTCACTAAATGAACTGTCGTATGCCGAGGACCACCTGTACATAAGCCAGGTCAAACGATGAAGCCACAGTGTTGGCGTGGAGACGTTTCCCGAGGCTTTCAGCCAGAGGAATTAAAAAAACAGCCACCGCAAAGGTCCGCAAAGGCTTCTTCCAGTTGCGGTTTGAAGGGCTGCGTAGAAGCCATGGCTTGCCGATAGGGGTTTAACAGCAAACCCTGGCTTCTGCAAACGAAGAAGCTGGAATTGGTGGGGACAAGATCAGAACGGGAAGAAAGGATGGTGAAGACAGTGAAAGACAGTTCTGTTCTTATCCTGGTGCCTGGGACATGTCTGAAGCCTTCCATCATTGGTGTCTAGGGAGATTCCCAGTCAATCCAGGTCAGGGTTATCCCAAAGGTGCTTTTTCAGGAGGCAACTGGACTTCCTTCTTTTCCTTTGAAGACGTTTTGCTTCTCATCCCAGAAGCTTCTTCAGTTCTGACTGAATGGTGGAGGATGGAAGGATTTATTTATTTTTTTAAACAATTTTTATTAGTTTTCCATTTTGCACCAACAGAAGCTGAAGAACCAACGTGGAGATATGGTGATCAAATAAAAAAAGAAAACAATAGCATTATAAATATACAGTTCACACAATATTTCTTAAAATTTCCCTCTCTATCTATCTATAATATTATAATCAAATTGATTCAAATAAAATCATTCATTAATATATCTAAATATAAATTCTCTTAATCAATCAAAACTTTCAACCGCTCAGTGTCTATTCTATACAAATCTATAATTTCTCACATATTTAAACTGAAACTGAAACTCTCCATTTATTTAAGATATATTATAATCTCATTACTACATTTCTAGGACAAATTTTCATTTGTATTGCTACATATGAATTTCATTAATCAATAAAGCTTTAGAAGAGCTCATTATCTATCCCCAAAATCCTGTTTTACACTTTATTAATTTTTCAAATATTAAAATTTAAACTAACCTATATAGTTACTATTCAGGTACCCCAAGTTTCTCTGATTTAAATCTATTCTTTTTCAATAATTCAGGATGGAAGGATTTATACTCCTTGCAGACGGCTGGTCCTTTGCGTCGTTGAGGCCACTTGGAGGTTTACCTGAGTGGTGCAAATGGGTGTGGAGCCTTCTTGGAACTGCGGAAAGGACCGTGTTGTCGACGGGAGATGGGTGGTGTCGTGTCCCTCCCCCTCCGTTGAGGGAGGGGCTGTTCAATTTCGACACAGATGGCCTCTTTGTCCCCTCTTTCAAACCCGGCGGTCCTCTCGGTCCAGAATCCACACAGATAAACCTCCAGGTGGCCTCCAGGACTAAAAGGATGCAAATGACCGGCTATCTACAAGGAGTATAAATCCTTCCGTTCCTCCCCATCCAGTCAGAGCGGAAGAAGCTTCTGGGATGAGAAGCGAAACATCTTCAAAGCAAAAAAACAAGAAAGTCCAGTTGCCTCCTGAAAAGAAAGTAGCTTTGGGACTTCCATCTGAATGCACAATCTTTGCTTTTCCCCCCCGCAGCCGAAAACTGCTCCGGCTACTTCACCTGCAGCCACTGCCTGGAGCAACCGGGCTGCGGCTGGTGCACGGATCCCAGTAACACCGGCAAGGGCCGATGCATGGAAGGCTCTTCCAGGGCTCCGATGAAGATGCCGGTGGCCTCGGCGCCCTCGGCAGGAAAAGCCTATCCAGACCCGGTCCTGGACGCCAGCCTGTGCCTGACGGAGACCAAATATAACTGGTCCTTCATCCAGTGTCCAGGTATGGAAAAGGGCCGGTTCCAAGCGGCCCACCTGTAAGGCTGGGATCCAGGCCTGATTCAGTTCATGGTCTCAAAAGGACACTTTTATTAGGGGTCAGTGACAGTAAGGAAGTCAAGGCAAGGTCTGCGGAAAATCCCGCTTCAAAGGTATAGTTAAACTAGCAATATTTATTCCTCCTTCCACTCAGAGTCATAATGTCCATTTGAAATCTAGCCAATCCACAAGTGGCAACGATGTGCGGGTAACTGGTGCAGTTGGCACGCATCTCAAGGTGGTCTACAGCTTTTGTTTCTCCGCAACCGTGGCCCTGATAAGGGAGACACCTTCCTTGCTCAGAGGGATGGAGGCAGGAGAGGGAAAGTAGAAAGCGAAAGTTATCCCAAGCTCCCCCTCCCCCCCCAGCAGAATGGCAGGCCCCCAAAGTAGAAAATACAGAGGTTTTGGGGACTTGACACCTTGGCAACTTTAAGATTTGTAGACCTCAATTCCCAGAATTCCTCAGCCAGCATGTCCACAAGTTTTAAGGTTGAAGCCCACAAGTTTTAAGGTTGGTCCACAAGTGTTAAGGTTGAAGTCCACATGTTTTAAGGTGGAAGTCCACAAGTGTTAAGGTGGAAGTCCACAAGTGTTAAGGCTGAAGTCCACAAGTTTTAAGGTTGAAATCCACAAGTTTTAAGGTTGAAGCCCACAAGGGTGAAGTCCACAAGTCTTATGGTTGAAGTCCACAAGTCTTAAGGTGGAAGTCCACATGTTTTAAGGTTGAAGTCCACAAGTCTTAAGGTGGAAGTCCACAAGTGTTAAGGTGGAAGTCCACAAGTCTTAAAGTTGAAGTCCACAAGTGTTAAGGTGGAAGTCCACAAGTGTTAAGGTGGAAGTCCACAAGTCTTAAAGTTGAAGTCCACAAGTGTTAAGGTGGAAGTCCACAAGTTTTAAGGCTGAAATCCACAAGTTTTAAGGTTGAAGCCCACAAGTCTTAAGGGTGAAGTCCACAAGTCTTAAGTTTGAAGTCCACAAGTCTTAAGGTTGAAGCCCACAAGTCTTAAGGTTGAAGTCCACAAGTCTTAAGGTTGAAGCCACACGTTTTAAGGTTGAAGTCCACAAGACTTAAGGTTGCGAAGGTGGGAGATCCCTTGGCAATTGTAAGATGTGTAGACCTCAACTCACAGAATTCCTCAGCCAGCACGTCCACAACTCTTAAAGTTGAAGTCCAGAAGTCTTCAGCCTTGGCATCTTTAAAACGTGGCTGACTGCAGCATTCTGGGAGTTGAAGTCCACAAGTCTTAAAAGTTGCCAAGGCTGGACACCACTGCTCTAGGTCAACCCTTTCATCTTAGCTGGTGTCTAGAAATCAGAGCCAGGGCAGTCAGATCCCCGATTATCAGGACCAGCTCTCCTTGTCAGGCCCCCTTCTGGCTTGTCAAGAAAGCCGAGCACTGAGGCAGCCTCCAGAAGTCGACACGAGAGAGAGAGAGAGACCGACACAAAACCTCTTTTCGCCCGCAGCCTGCCAGTGTAACGGGCACAGCAAATGTATCAACGAGAGCATCTGCGAGCGGTGTGAAAACCTGACGACCGGCAGGCACTGCGAGACGTGCATCTCCGGATACTATGGAGACCCCACGAACGGCGGGACCTGCCAGCGTAAGTCCCCCCCCCTGTCCTTCCTCCCCTCTTAATTGCAGACCAGCGCCGAGCAATTGTGCGTCGGCCACCTTAGCCGCGGTGATGCCCTTCACAGGCAGCGGTCATCAAGAACGCCCATGTTCCCCTACTCAATCATTTCAATACGCCGGGCCAAGAAATTCTGGATCAAATTAGCTGGATGGTAGAAATGCCTCTAATTTTCTGCCCGCGTTATTGCTTATTGACATGCCCTTGGTTCCCGCTCCGCTGGCGGAGAGGCTCCGAGGGAACGCAGCGTTCCACAGGGACGGAAGCTGGCGGCTTGTCAACCCGTCTTTCGGGTGCCTAACCATTGTTTGCCTGTCTCTGAGAGGCCTTTGCTCGCTCTGAAAAGGACGGGCCAGCTATTGTCTGCCAGTGCATAATTTAATTAAGGAAGAATGCATGCTTTCCTTCACTGATTAAATTGATAGCGACGTCTGGGGGGAGAAGAGGGGCTCGTATAGCGATACCTCGTTAAGAATCCCAGTCCTGAAGGCCCAGCAAGTTCGCTTTTCAGGCAGAAAAGCCTCTTAAAATAGCTTAACGCGCAGTCATTAACTGGAGAGGCGGGGGGAAAAAAAACGAAGCCAGATTGTTGCTGCTGCTGGTTTATAACCCCAAAAGACAGGCCGGCAGTGACCCCATTTTGGAAAAAAACCCAAAAACCAACACAGCACGAATGTCAGTCCCTAAATCCAGCAAATTGCCAGTTCCTAAAATCAGCGAGCTGACTCCGTCCTTTTTACTCTGGAGAAGGTTAGTTCTTAATCCAGATGGCTCAGCGGTTCGAGACGCTGCGCTCGTCCGCTGGAGAGCTTGACAGCCCAGGTTCGAGTCCCGAGCGCCACAAGACGGGATCACGGGATCCTCTTCCCTTTTGCGACTTTCTGCCGAGCAAAGTCAAAAGGGGAAGCCGGATTCGCTTAACGACCGCGTGACTAACTTGAGCGCTGCGGCGATTCCCTTAACGACGGTGGCGAGAAAGGTCGTGAAATGGGGTAAAACTCATTTAACATCCGTCTCGCTTAGCAATGGGAAGTTTGGGCTCAATTGTGCAGTCGTACGTTGAGGACCCCCTGTATTCCGACGGGTTTCCCAGGGAAGGAAATGGCGTAGCTGCCGATGTTTTAATAAAGGATGGCGAAGTGGCGAGCAAGTATTTGATAGTGATATTATACCTCGTTCTTTCCCGTTGCTTGTGAGCGATCTCTGCTGTGTAAAAGATGCTCGGGGTGCGCGTGGGGAAGTTTCTTCCCAAACTGTTCAACAAAGAAACAGACAAACTGAACATACATCCACCCAGGAGCGGAACCGACACTATATGGCAGACATGTCAAACACAAGGCCTGGCGGCTGGATGCGGCCCGCGACGTGGTTTCATGTGGCCTGCGAAGCCATCCTGGAAACCGTGAGGGAACGGCCCCCACTGCCATGGCCCTGGCCCAGGCCGGCCGGGAGGGAGCCAATGTACGATTTTGTGGTGGCCATCTTGGCACTTGCCCCGGTGGACCATGCCTTGGCACTTGCCCCGGTCCCACCCCCTTCTGCCAGAGACCCTCAGATCTGTCCCACTCCTGCCCAGGCCCCCACAGGCACCCTTGACGCGAATGATGTACCCACTCTGGCCACACCCACCTGCCCCCCCCCCCGGGCAACCACAGTGCTGATGCAGGCCTCAATGAAATTTGAGTTTGACACGCTTGGTATATGGAGACGGGCCGGGCGCGCTCGGCTTATTGGGCGGCGGAGGTCCCCGGGTGGATCCTGCGCACCTGGGCTGATGCTCTCTAGCATGAGCAATTTAGCCTCCTGTGTTTTCGGAGGTGTTTGGCAGATGTTCCTGACGCACAAAAAAGCTCAGCTTGGCAGCCTTGAGGGCTGACAACTTCCTGAAATCAAAGTCGTGACTTCTAAGAAGTGAATGAAGAAGCCTCTCTCCTTCCCTCTCTCTGCTTCTCTCTCTCTCTCTCTCTCTCTCTCTCTCCCTCTCTCCCTCTCTCCTTTTCCCCCTCTCTCTCCTTCTCCCTCTCTTTCTTTCCCTCCCTTTCCCTCTCTCCTCTCTCTCTCTCCCTCTCTCCTTCTCTCCCCTCCCTCCCTATCTCTCCCTCTCCCTCCCTTTCTCTCTCCCTCTCTCTCCTTCTCTCCTTCTCTCTCCTCCTCTCTCCCCCTTTCTCTCTCCCTCTCCTTCTCTCCCTCTCTCCCTCTCTCTCCCTCCCTTTGTCTCTCTCCCCCTCCCTCCCAGTCTCTTTCTCCCCCCCTCTCTCTCCCTCTCCCTTCCTTTCTCCCTCTCTCCTCTCCCTCTCTCTCCCTCCCTTTGTCTCTCCCTCTCCCTCCCTCTCTTTCTCCCTCCCTCTCCCTCCCTCCCTTTCTCTCTCCCTTCCCTCCCTCCCTCTCCCCCTCTCCCTCCCACTCTTTCTCCCCCTCCCTCTCCCCCTTTCTCTCTTTCTCTCCTCTCCCTCTCTCTCCCTCTCTTTGT